>NW_027287449.1:0-61701 GCF_022747635.1 Hetaerina americana | reverse complement strand
TATCCAAAATAAATTTTCTGGCCGTGTTGGGTGGTCATAAATGCATAAATAAATAGCAGGAAAAAGGAGACAATGTGCTTTGGAATGATGATTTACGGTTAAAATAAATATTTGCAGCCGTTTTAATAATTATCACTAAATTATGCCGAGAGTCTCATTTACGCACGCAAACCAGTATGAACAACCGAACCAACGGTGCTGACCTACTTTAAAGTACATGGAAAGATTGATTCCTATGTTATCGATTTAACCATTCTTAAAATTTTAATATTTCAAACGGTTCCTCTTACAGAGAGTCAATAGTATTATTGTTGTTATTTACAAAAAGGAAGTTTACAATGGTACAATTTTCGATCCATATTTTGAAGAATACGGGTATAATAAAAACGTTGACAAAAAACAATTTCCGAGCCGTTTATTATTCTAACCATGATCGTGAATCAACACATTACTGCTTTAAAAATTATGCAAGCTGAACGTAAAATTAATACTTTGACCCAAGCATCAATCACTTGTTTCCCCGCACAGCACGGAACACCGATCACCATTCATAATAGTATATATTTACTAAAATTAATTTAACATGAAATGGCGCACCCATGAATTCACACTAACACGAAGTTTATTACGCCGGCAGTTGAGGCGAAATTAATAACCACGCACTTTGGAACAAAAACGGTGTGATGGATATTTGAAAACCTGCATTACTGTTTCCATTGCGAAAACAAAAAACTTCGGGGCCCAGGGAAAGGAGCCACTTCATAATTCACACTGTCAAATACGTCCATTATTCTTGCGTCACCCGTGAAAAACATTGACCGCGCATAAAATTCTGCGGAGCTACCGAGTCCATCAGGCTTGTAACGCAAACTCAAAATTCCGTCTAGGCTGTTGGGACGAAGAGCAATTTACGCGCTAGCATTTGCCAAAAAATGTGAATTAGTAAAACGGAGGGAGGAGATGGAGAGTCCACCTCCACTTAATAGCATTCACTTGCGGTCGAACGCGGCGTTCGAAATCACAAAAGCCTCTCCTTGGCTACGGATGATTCATGATACTGTGATTATTTCAAACAAAGGAGGTTAATAATCTAATCAGTTCACTTGGATGGGGAATAAAAATTCACTCGAGCAAGGAGAGAAGGCAGATTTTCCAAGATATATGCTAGCAGTTCAGTCAGACCTTGCTAAATTCAAGTCTCATCTCATATAAAGTCAAAATTCCAATGCAAATGGAGCTCAAGAACAAAGCACACTTTATGAATTCCTTTGCATTACAAAGGATATCCACTGAGCAAAGAGAATAATACTCCTAGCAATGAACTATATGAATTACTCTCTGAAGTTGCTACTATTGATGAAAATAAGGAGTCTCTCTTCTAGTATTAATTCATCTCCGTTTTATTCGTAATAGTAGGAATTGAGCAATAATGTTTCTCAACAACTAATATCATGAGAAATATTAATTTCAAAGAGCTTGTAAACAGCTGGAATGAAGTATTTTAAACAAAAGGTACTCGTTTCGAGCATAAAATCAAGTATGCATTGACTTAGGAATGGTATTTCAAACATTACATATTACTCGGTTACCATGCCCGATCTTTGCCTATTTAGTGTTAAGTATCACGCACAATATTAATCGTAGGAATCGCTATGAAGGATGTACTTTGCTTTCCGTCACTTATAGTACACCCCACCGTAGTTGTACTGAAGTATGCATACATACACATAAAACCTTAAAAATGTTCCGATGCTCCTATAATCTTTGATTATGCTTACTGATAGCGATTTAAAAACAATTAGGATCAAGACACCTTTGGCAGATAACTTTAGTGATATCTTGAAGTATTAAGTAGTTTATTCAAGCAGATAGTTTAAGCAAAAATTGAAGATTGAAAATCGTTTCTCCTTATCGAGATTTCATCATGTTCATCGTTTTAAATATAAAAGAAGGTGATTAGGTACACAAATGCATTTATTATGGCATTACCGACAAAGATTTATGGTTTTGAATATATTTGAGGTCTTTACTTTACTAATTTAAAATATTATTTTTCAGAGATAGTGAAGAATACAAAGTATACCCAATGTACATGAAAGTTTACACACCGCATTTATTTTTACCTTTGGTATTTCACGATTTTTAGTATTTCATATATTTAGTTCCTTTGGTATTTTACGATACAGTAAATGTTAATATAGGCTCATAATCAATTTTTCCGGGGAGAATATTTCTGGGAACGATTTATTCCCAGTGAATAGAAACATAGCAATTTGTTATCATAATATTTTTTATTCACTACTTAGGCTTTTCAGTAAAATCGTGGGGAATTAATGAAAAATCCGAAATGAAGAAGAATCTAAGTTCCGTCCAAATTAAAAACATATCTGACGTATTTAAAATGTTATACGTAACCGTATTCCTCTTAAGTTGATCTGAATATCACTCACACTCTGAAGGGTATTCGGCAAAAGAAGAGGCGTGTCTTTCCTGTGGGGATGTGTTAAAGAAATTCTCGATAAGGTGTTACATTTCAGACCGCCATTACACGCTAAAGAAATTTGCAGCTGCATAAAAGAAGAGAAAAATACTTTTTCATAGCTTTTATATTTCCTATGAAAAACACGGTATTGGTAATGAAAATCGATGCAATCTTCGAATGAAGGTGTAACCAAATGGATTTCGGTGGAGCAAATAAACAAAATAAAACTCTGAAAAACTCCTTGGGCGACGAATCGAGATGTCATAGGAAGAGAGCCAATTGAAACAGCAGTGGAGAGAGAGGAACATGCGCAGATGTCCCGGATGCTCAAAACCGTAAGCGATAAAAAAAAATGAATTTGATTACGACCCAGAATCCATCCACGGGCGATATTTCAGTTCTGGAAAATGTATGGAACACGTGGCGGCGAGTGGGGAGCCAAAGAGACGTAGGGGAGCTCCTAGATGTTAACATAACCGGCGAATCGTACACAAGTGCGCGGCACCCTGCTTGGAAACGAGAGCTTGCACGCGTGGAGTGCAGAAACGAGGCGTTTTCGTGGGGGAGACCGAGTCGACGGGAGGGACGGAGAAGGGAAAGGGAAGCCAGGCGAACTGCTGAAGTCGATTTTCTTCTATTTTTTTTGTAAGGTTGAGTTAATTTGTGAGGCAAGTACTCCGGAGGAGAAGGGGTGGGAAGAGGCAGGGCGACGGGATGGGCGGTGGGGGGAAAATTGAGCGCGTGTTAAGGGGCTTTGGAGAGAGGGGGAGGGCGTCGGATGGAGGAGAAGGGGGGGAGGGGTTTGATAAGACGTAAAGGAATCACGTATGGGGAGGAGGGAGTGGAGGGATCTGCTGGGGGGAGGGAGGGCGCGGACTCGGGTATTTCCAGGATCACCCGCGCCCCTTCCACACTGTGCTTTCCGGCGTCCCCAGCCTCGGCAGCCTCCCAGCTCCCCTCCGGCCCTCGTCCCCGTGCCAACCCAATTCCCGTGTCCCCCCGGCTCCCTCCCTCACCCTCCCCTCCGCGCAGCCTGCTCTCCGGCGCTGAGGGGGATGCCGCAGCGTGTGCACCCTCCCCCGGCGAGAGGGAATTCCCCGCCGCTCTTTGACTCCATCCACGTCCCCCCCTTCTCTTGCGTCCCTCCTTCCCCCCCCTCGACCCACTCCCCACAGCCCATTTGTTCTCCCCCAATTCCCTCAAAACCCCCCTCAACCCCAAACTCCCCCCCCCGCCCCCTTCCTCACTTCTCCCCCTGGTGCTAATTTCCTCTCCTCTCCACCTGCTTAAATACTCTCACGGCTGCCCCACCGCTCCTCCTTCCGCCCCTCTCCCCACGCACACGCCTTTTCATCACCCATTAGGACCTAGCCATTCCAAGAAAAAAAAATAAGAAAGACGATTTTTCTCTGATGAAAAGGACTCTTTTCCCGCCCGGCACTCACTTTCCCTCTCTCCCGTCCCAGTCCCATGTATCCCATCTCTCTCCCTCCCGTCACCCTCCCACGCTGCCCTTCTCCTTCGACCCCGTCTTTGTGATGACTCTCCGAACCACCTACCCTCCCCCCGCCCCAGAGCCTCCCCTCTCCCCACTCCCATCCCCCAATCCCATCCCCCAATTCCCTCCAATCACTTCCCCCGATGTTCCTCTTTTTATCGACTGCGATCAATCCGACTGCCCCCTCTCCCCACGAAATCCCATCTCTCCCGCTCATCCCTTCGCGTTCCCTTTGTGCCCTAGACCCCTTCGTATCTCCTCCCCTTCCGCCACTCCACGTCTCCTTCTCCATCGTGAGCAACTCCTGGATTTATTTTGGTTCCCTGAGCAGCCTCTTTTGTGCTTTCTCTCTCTCTCTCTCTCAATCACTCCAGCAGCTTCTTCATTTCGCGCCACCTCTTCTGTCACAACTTCCGTTTTATCACAATATTTTTTCTTCCTTTCCCTCGTCATTTTCTGTTCCTTACGGTACGTTATTCTGCTCCCCGCTGATTCAGAATCCTTCTCCATATTAGGATCAATCGTGTACATGCTCTTCGCAATAGATTAGAGGGCTACTTTTTGAGAGACGTCACCCCAGCAACAGGGGTTTTTTGATTTATATCACTACGGCGATATTTCCACTATGGCACTGTACGCCTCGTAAAAAGAGTGCATTTTTTTATGCCTTACGAATACATCAAAGTTCACAACATAGCTACGAGGAAACAGATCAATTATAATCATTTAGGCCTAGTATAGTTGTCAGTATTAATGGTTAACATAATTATAAAATTGGATAACACTAGTGTTTCTAACGATATTCATCTATTAAACTCATTGCTTGTCTATAAATTTGCGTAGCGCGTTAAAAATAAAAATTGGAGTTTATGGCGCTGCTATTCAAAGGAATTAATTTACGTAGATAAGTTTCATCCGTTTTACCATGAACAAAAACACATAGTGTAGAACTGAGACTAACTGAATTGTTTCATTTCTATATATGTCTTTGATTGGGGTATTTGTAACGTATTGAAATTAAAAATAACATTTTGTTGTGCTATTGCTACTTATAATTAACACTAATTACAATATTCAGATTTAGGATCAGTTTAACATTTGCATTGTAATTTATTCTATGCTCATCCAGGCCTCGTTTTATCAATTCTGTCACAAATGAGAGTCACATTTTGAAATACGAAATCTTAACCAAAATTCATACATTTCGATAATTTTAATTTTTAGTATTTTCAAGCTAAGTGTAAAAATCCGCTCTTTATCCTCTCGCAAAGTGCAATGTGTTTAGGAATATTGGAATTCGTATTCCTGCATATATCCATTTTCTTGATGTTAATTCTGATAAATGTTTTAAATAATCAATAAGTTGGTAATATTAAATTGCAGTTACTAAATAAAGACTAAAACATTAATTAAGTTAAAATTTTGTTCATTTTCCTCCGTCTTTCATCAGTACCGTCGTTATGACTTCGGACATTTATTTACTGGATACTGCTATGAAGGTTATTGTTCAAGGTTATTTTTACGTACCTCAATAAAATAACTACTGCTGATTTATCTTACTTTAAACCCGAATATAGTAACTTTGAGGATGAAAATATATAAAAATTCAGAAAAAATCTCTCTTAGATAGTGTTATGTCAGTGGAAAGGGGAATATAGAGGTGTCCTGAAGACATCATGGGTGAACTCGTTCTTCTTGATAGCAAAAACTATGCATTTTTCCCTCCATTTACTTTTACGTCGTTAATGACCAAGAATTTTGCACATTAACTTATCATGGCGTATTATGAAATTTCCATGAAAGCGAGCACCGTAAAAAGAGATCTTCACGAACTTTCTGAACTGCACACCTAGGCGCAGTTCAGTAATGATACTTAAATACACATTTTCTCCGGGCACCTCTACTCAGTCCTTCATTTTCCCTGAATTTTATTTATTTAAGAGTGTAGGGACATGCACGTATTTATCTCCGCTTTTTTGCTCTCCACCCATTGCCAGAATTTTTAAATCTGTACGCTTCTTTCACATCATTTTCAGTTCATTAGATTATAGTTCGATTTTTGAGACTTTCCCATTTTTCTTTATCCAGTCTCTCTGGCATCTTTGAATTGAAAGACGGACGTGGCTGACGATATGTATTTGAAAGCTTTTTTCCCCTTTTTCCCTAGGAATCTTCATTTAAGAAATAATTATCCTTCATTCCATTATGCCGAAATCTGTCTACATCACTCGTCATCTCATAAAAATACGAGTGTCAAACAATATATCTCCTTCAATACTCCGAACTAAGAGTTGCACACGAGAAATAAAACGTAGAAAATTCTTCGTGTGAGATAAAGTTTATCACCTTTAAACGAAAAACCATTATGATTTCCATTCAATCTGCCAATATTTTGTTTCTGTGATTAGATGTGCTGGATTTGATAGCGGTTTATTGTATCTAACTTAGAAAAACTGTAATATATGCAATTATGGTTTATGTTTCGTTATTTATTGTAAAATCATCGCATTAAATAAAAAAGTGAGGCCGCCTTAATCATGTTCTTATGTTTTCTTGTAGGTTTGAAGACGTTAATAAGTAATTAATATATATTTAATTAATATACAAAATGATTACATACGGCGTGCTTGAGTAACGCGTTCGTGATTAACGCAATATTGAGCACTTTAATGAATATTTTAAAAACATATTCCGAAAAGAAAATTCTCACGCTCAAATTTATCCTGTAATTTCAACTGAAACAGGTTTTAAAGGACTATAACGGTATAGAATGCCGTGGGACTGAGAAATTTCTATTATAATAGGGCATTTTTTAGTTTATTCAAATTAATCTTTACATAAAGCGATTCCAAAAGCTTTCCTGTATCCGTTTGGGCTCATCTTACCCACATAATAAAATAACAACTCTGTTAAGGCTAGTTGAGGAACTCATTTTAGTTGTTCACATCCAATTATTTAAAGATAAATTTTAGCTCAGGGACTTTCAAACTCAACCTGTTGATTCTTCTTAATAGTGGTAGTTGATAACTTAGATTTCCTAAACGCATTCCCACTATCGATCCTCGACTCATATACTCTGTCATTATCCCACTGATTCACAATGGCTCTGAGAGATAGTATCATTCCTTTTCAGAGGCCAAGTCTATCCAGGCGGGTCTTGAAAGATGAAGCCTTTTTTTATCCACTAATTACAGGCAACGCGTGGAAAAGTTCTGAATCCTTGATAGATTGAAAGTCGATTCTGAATCCAAGGGCTTTATTCATGAAGTCGAACCCACCTAAATCCGATCGAAGTCGAAGCCAATATTAGGAGGGAAAGGAACGAATGAGCTTAACAAAGCATTCGGCAACGGGGAGAGCTGCCCTCCTCTCATTCCCCCCCCCCTTCTCAAATCCCCCAGCATTCACCCTCCATCGCGGGCGTGGCTAGCCATACCCCTTTCCCCCCAATCATTTCCTCCGTCGTCAACCATCTTCTCCCTCATTTCTCCTGCCCACCATTCTCTCCATTTTATATCTTTTCATTCTATGCCTCCGTCCACCCCTTCACATCCACTCCGCATTGGAAAAAAAAGAAATTTCCCAAGGACACAGTCACTCTGCATAATAGCCGAATGCTACGAAGCTTCCTCCTCCCTTTCCCCCATTTCTTGCCCTTCCGTCTCTCTTCCCGCATCCCCTCCATCTCACTCTCCCCCTCAGCATATGACTATTATTCCTTCCCCCCTCTCTTCCCTCACTACCCCGCCTGATCCTTCCGATGGGATGGATACGTCTGCCTTCCTTCCCTCTTCCATCCTCTCAAAAAATCTAATCCCTCTTCGTAATCTCTCTTTATTCTTTGGTTTATCTTTCTCCCTTTTCCTATCTCCCAAATCAAATGGAAGGAAAGCTCCCCTCGCCAACATTCCAATGAGTTCCGAAAATAAAGCTCCTCTCGTTCTGACGATCGCTCTCGGTGTTCTGTCGAAGGAAATGATGACGATAAAAAAATAAAATTTCAACGTAACGGAGGACAATGGTCAATCATGCACACACATTGTTTCACACAATTTTTAGGATGCGGCTCTCTCTGTTTTTTTTTCACCGGACAATTTCATCTTTTGTTTCACCACGGTTCTATTCGCTGGCTCTATTTATTTTTTTTACATTCATCTGTGCTCGCGTTCCGCGTCCAACTAGAATTGAGTCTGAAAAACGGGATTCAGTGTCATCGCGGTGTAAAATTGGGACTAATGGCAACGATTAAACATGGAGATTGCGGAAAGGATGGAGTTTTTAGCGTATCCTTCGCGTAAAAAAAAGTTATGTTTTTTTTAAAGGATTCTGTTGTTTGGCAAGCGTGTAATGCAACTGTGGGATTTTTTTTTGGGTTTTCTACTTTTTTGCGGAAGTGACGACGCTAAAGAATAAGTAATCATTGCCATCCAGAATACTTGGCTTAGTTTATCCCTCAGCGTCTGTGGTTTTTTGAGTTAAGTAAATGGCGTGGGGAATGAATTTGCTACTAAACGTGGATGTTAAAACTAAGCCCACTTAATTTGCATATCAGACTAAGTGTGAGTATAGTTAGTCCGCTAAGAAGCTCAACTTCCGACATCGCCGCGATAAAACCGTGAGTTTCCCAATTTTTTGGTGAGAACATTTATTTTCCTCTCCACACGATTACAGATCGGTTATCACTGAAAATTAAACTGTCCGACGGGCATTACCAAGTTCGAAAATTGTCCAAACCGTGCTTATCCTTCACTGGTTCCAATGTGATATCTTCGGCGAAATTATTGTGAGTCCGAGAAAGGATAACCCAGAAATTCCACGAAATAAGTAAAAAACTAACTTTGTAAACTTGCGGAAAAGTTTTCTCATCTCACTCTCCTCCACCGGTCCTTCCCTCCACCCCTCCCTCGCTCTCCTAATTAAAAAGTGGCGCAAAATTTATTCCACGCTGCATTTTTTCACCGAGGTGGAATTCGAAGAGTGGAGTGAACAGAGGTAAAAAAAAGAAGAGCCCGCGGAATGGAACACGACAACTTTGGCCCCTTACGGTGCCGACGTGGCAGGATAATAATACAAAAAAAAGAAAACATTCGAAAGGAGGAGGGGATGCGAGCTTTAGGGACGCGCGGCTGCATCGCCGGCGCTCTCGGTGAAGGGGGCCGAGGACCCGCGGGGGATGAGGCGGGAGGGATGCAGGGGGAATGAAACTCGAGAAGAGATCGGAGAGTGCTCTTTTCATTTTTCTCCCTTCCCACGGAAGGGCGCGAAGCGTGGAAGATCGGCGTGTTTATGTGTGAGAGAAAGACAGACGGAGAGAGAGAAAGATAGTGGGAGAGAAGCAGCGGCATAAGAGTGGGGTTGAGTAACGCCCCACGCGTAAACGTTCCACCAGCGGGGGGAATCTGGCGGGGAATGAAGTTTCTTAATATGTTGCCTCCCTTTTCTGCCCTCCATCCCCACCCCCCCAAGCTTCCCTCTCTCACTATCCCTCCTGCATCGTCCAAGAATTACGTGAAAGCCGAGGGAGGGGAAAGAAGATTCTAGGGGAAAGGGAGAGGGTGGAGCCGGCAATGGTAACCGCCGACTCGGTGGGGGCTGTCGGTTCGCGGGGAAGGGCGTGGGACGAGGGAGGGCGTAAAGGCGTAGGCGAAATTGCGATGCGAGGCTGGGAGGCCGGAAAAGGGGAATGCAGGGAGTGGGAATGACAGCCATCCGAGTAGATGAGGATATGAAATGGGCATGCGGCACGGAACGGCAAATGAGTGTGATGGAGGAATAGGGAAGACGTGACGGATCAAAAGTGCGCAGGTACGAGTGGGAAACGGGGGCTGTTGAAGGACAGCGAATTCAAAAGGTGATTCTGGGACGGCGATGGCCTCAGAGCATGTGCACCTATGTAAAACGCCTCCTGCCAGAGATAAATCACACGTATCCGTTCGCTAAGATGGCTGACTCGTCGAACATTTTTATAATTGATGGCACATTGCTATACTACTACGGGAATATTAACGGCATGGAAAATGTACATTAGGCCGCTGCATCCGCACCACAATCGCACAACGATTAACGGTGTGGAAGATGAACATGAGCTCATCTGTCCATGTACATATATCATCTAGATGTGCAAAGCCCTCGTTGGATTCCGATAATTACAGCTCTATGTTATACGACCGGAAACTAGAATCATCGAATTAATTGAGGATAATAAAAGGAGCTTACTTGGATGGGATATACATTTTTTTGGTTCAATTTAGCTGATGTGGTCGCGGTAGGTTTACAAAATTTAGTGACACTGGTTGAATGAAGAGATGGATGAATGTAAATATTGAACCTGGAGTTCTCTCCATTTAGCACCCCTAATGAGAATTGGGATACCAGTAAAAGAACCTGCCACCTCCGAGATTCCAACCCAGATCCTCGGAGTGGGAAGCCAGTGCTAATAAGCCCTGTCTGATTATTGTTACAATACTGGTAATTTTTAATAAACGAGTCATAGCCTTTGTTTATGCCTGCGGTTAAAGGAATATTCTCGTAGCTAATGACCGTAGTTAACCAGTTTTATTTCTACGGATTGAGAGAACAAAGGAAAATTATTTTCGGGACTTGATATCTGCCTGTCACTCCTTTTCAATCAAGATACGCACTGAAATGTCGTACGAATACTCTATCTTTGGAAAAATCTTCTCCCATTTATTATATTATCTCTTTTATGTATTTTATTCTCATGTATCAGAGTTATTATTATTATAAAGTATATTACCGAGTTCATGCGGTCAGTTTTGGTGATTCCAAGAACGAACGCTCCCACTCCCTGAAGATAAATTAAATTTTATTGGATCGATAATTAATGTTAGTGTATCATTCAAACAAATGGTCTTTAGAAGTTTAAATGCGTTCCGTTTCATCAAACCTAAGGTGAGTCTCATGAAATATTTAAGTATATACCTTGAATTTTTCAATCGATGAATGAAGTTTCAATAAATTTACTTCTAAAGGCAAAGTGAAAGGTTTTCGCTTCGTAGATGTTTATGTATATAGTCCCATGCACAAAGCATATCTAATTATTGACATATGGACAAAATAATATGCTTTCATCCACAATGCGGGACGAATTTTGTGCGTAGTGATAATTCAAGCTGTCATTCATGTTCCCATTTATGAAAATCCTCTTATTGATGGAACCTAGGCAAAGGCAAGGGCTTTCAGCCACATTGGCATTCAAGAGACGTGCGTACACAACCCATCCGAATTTTAAATACCTCCCTTACTGACGAGAAACTTGCTCCAATGTGAAGTATACATGTACCTTAAGTTGGGAATTGAACATGCCTAGCTAGAGGAAACCTTCTATAGAACATACGGTGAAGTGAATTTAAATTAGGAGATACTTATTAGATCTGCAAAAAGGACCTCTCTTAAACGGAATAACTGGTTAACATTGTAAAATATCCAATTTAAATTATTTGCTGCCGGCTGAAATATTTCAATGAAAATAGCTAAAAATAATTTCTTTTATATTAGAACCAAATAATCATAAAACGTTCATCCCTTTCCAGGTGTATAGTTTTGAAACACCATGCATACATGGTAGAGAAATAAATTTCAATTGAGTATCCGGTAGGTTATTCATGGTTTGATTCATTCACGAATCAAACAAGTTTGCACTGACACAATTCCCGATGCGAGACTTAAGCTTTCAATGTTTGGATTAGCAGGCGGGCGTGTGAGAGAACGGCATAGGTAACCTAATTAATGCAATCACGATGCTCATCATGTCTAGGAATAATATACAAGAATAACTAATAATTTCCATGCAACGGAAATTTTAAGTTTTTAGAATAGAAATGTGAATTTCCAAATGAAGTAATAATTTTAGACATTGAACTAAGCTGTTTGAGGAATATTTTATTATTCCTCAAAAATATGCATTAAAATATTAATAATGAAGAGTGATGGCAAGTGATGAAACTAGCAAGTGATGAAATTGCAAATGAAACAAACAGTTATAAATGGATATTACTTATGGCCCATTTTTTTATTGATAGCGCACAGATGACGGAAAATTTCTTGATTACGAAAGATTTTCTACACTACAGAGAAATATTTAAATACTGTCTATTGTTATAATAATTTTCTTCAAATTGTATTTAACTTCAAATGAGCACCGGTTTCTTTACGTACACTAACTAAGTAAACCGTTTATTTGAATAATAATAAAGTTTTCTCTTGATGAATTTCTCAAACGTACATTCATCTAAGAAGAAAGATATTATTTCGGGAAATTTCATGTCCTAAGGATGTTAATTACATTGGCAGAAACTTCATCTAAAATTTTTGTTACACATATAAGTTTTTTTAATTTGCAAAGAGAAACAATGTGATATTCGTGCAATGTCATCATAGAACACCAGTTATTTTCGTTATCAAAATGACTAAACTTTTTCGGACGATCTTCGCATTTTATTCATTATTTAAACTTCATTGAAAAGATTTCAGCCGCGCATATCAATCAATTATTTATATTTATGTCAATCAACCTATAATGATATAAAAAATTGTTGTTAAATTTAAGCTTTGCAATTAATAAAGAGAAATAGTAAGGTTTGTATGCATAGTTATATCACATTAAACAATGCTGTTGTCACTATTACCCCACAAAACGCTCTAGACGTTCTCTGGCGAATTTAATTTTATTTAATTGAACAAGAAATATATATAAATTTTGTTCAAGTATAATACACTACCGTTTCCTAATGAACCTGTGATCGAACGATATCTCACTTCAACGGAATTATCCACTTTATGGAGAAAAAATGAGTTGTTTAATTTAAAAAGGTAGCATACAAAGAATTAGTAATATAGATATACTCATTCTATACGATTATTCTATACGATAATTCTCCTTATCGCCAAACGCCTTGTCAAAAAACTTTGCAATTACCCTTCATTCAATTAATTGGGCGCTTAATATAATAATTTCCTATGTAGAGCAGTATAATACCGTTGAGCTGGCCCAGGCATATGTTGTAGACGGTTGCTGTTACGCGGGATTTTGGACCCTTCACTTACCTCACCGTTGTTTCCTTCTATGATAAACGCTTAGTTCTGAAGTCTCCCTCTGGGATGTACATATGGCGGAAACGCCGTGGTCTAGAGTGAATTAACTGCACCTTTATTAAGGCAGTCTTGAAATTTATTGGCAATTAAAGCTCCAGGTACGAAACTTCAAGTGTGGTAGTAGGGCATCATCAAGAAATATACGAGCCAAATATATTTCGTGGCCTAAGATTCATTAATTACACGGCCGTAAACCAAAATATGTTTCATAAAAGTACCAAATGCTTAGCTAGGTTTGTTATTTGCCACACATTTGCAACTCACGATATTTACGCCGCTCTAAACTCATTCAATTAAAAACATTATATATATATATATATATATATATATATATATATATATATATATATATATATATATATTCACACAAACACTGGTTTATAACATGTAAATATATGCATGTATATTAGATCTATTTAATGCACACTGATGCCAATATTTGGCACATTATACAAACATTAGCATGTATAACAATAATTTAAAAATATGAATTATATATAGCAGCAAATAGAGTGTTAACATATATTTGGAAATATATACCCAACTTTATGAAAGTTTTCTTATCTTATGCGCCTAGATGTATAAAGTGAGTCGATGATTCTTTTAGATGAATCATTTAATGTCGGCATTTACATTTTGAATTTTAAAGAATTGATGCTAAAATGAAATGACGTGGCAATAAGCTTATACAGATTAATGGGGGGAGCAGAAAACGCATCCTTCAAAATGGTTTTGAGTAGCCAAATATGCAGTTGTCAATCCTCCGCACGAAGGTTTAAAAAATAAAGTTTCATATTCTTCTGGAAATACTCCGGTGGGACGGCCGTAGGGAATTAACTGCCGTATTTCTGTCACACTAGATGATAGGAGACGCGAATAAATTTGAAACGACGCGGCTTAAATGCACATCTCGCGTGGATCTGTCTCCTCCATCCTTCACATCTCTTATTAATGAACGGGTATGTTCCTGTGAAATTACGAATCAATTTCACCGGCACACGAGGCCAGACGGGAGGGGGAAGGGGTGGCAGACCAGACCCGAGTCCACCCCCACTCCCACGAGGGATCGCCGTTCCCTGTAGTCGCCTTCTCCTCCTCCCTGCACACTTCCATTCAACCCCCTCCCCTTTGTTTTTTCTCCGCCTACCACCCCCACGCCCGACGATTCAAACACGGACGCCGCTCCTTCGGATTCCTAGGAGTCGGGCCCTCTTTTACGAATTCCATTCCGTAGGATTCCCTTCCTTCTCGTCTCCACGTCACCTCGGAGATCCCTCGTTCCCGCCCCCTCGCCATCAAGCCGGATCATCTCATTCCACCCCCGCTCCCAATGACCCTCATCTTTTCGCCCGCCCACCGTGCGCACTAATAGGAGGGTACTCGAGCCGACCATCCCCCTGCAACCACCTCCGTTTACTGCCACCCTTCCCACCTCGTTTCTCCCCATTCTCAATCCAGGGCTCTTCTAAAGGGAGGAAGTGGGGAGGGTTTTATCCATCAAGCAGGATGCCGCGAAAATCAATTTTCTGAGAAAGGGTTCGTCAGAACCGTACTGCCTTCCGTTCTTTTTCAGCTCATTTTTTTCTTCAAAGTTTAAAGTCGTGTTTCGAAACTGAAGACACGGGCGTTTTAGATCGTCTTCGAGCGGAAAGCGACCATGTTTGAGGATGAGACAACCGTTAGTTCGGGGGCGAAGCATCCTTAACTCCTGTGCGTCCTCGTCGGACGAGGGGGCTTTATACCTTTCTCTGGCAACTTCAAGCTACGACATCTTGAGGCCAAATATGCTGATATCCCCGAATATGCATGTTTTACACAGTAATGTAGTGGAATTTATTGTAAAAATAAATTCAGGAAACGTGAACGGATGTTTTAAATAATTTTACCCGTATAAGCGCCACCATTTTTGATACTTTACTCGCATATCAGATAATTGATAATAATGAGATGATTGTAGAATGCAGTTGCTTCTGTATCATTACGCAGCCATGTTTGCAACCCGGCTTATCATTTTGCATGCACGATGCTAAGCTTGTGATTAATTATAACTGTAGATTTATGTGCGTGCATCTGCGAGGTTTTCTTACTCTCTACCAAGGATGCTCGAAGGGGATGAAAAATATTTGTCTCGTCAGCAAGGACAGAGCGAAATCCTCGACCGTGGAAGATCTTCATCCTTCATGTTTGGAGCAAAGCCAAATTTTAGACGCTCACCTAACCAATTAAACCAAACGGAACCAATTTGTTTAAAAACCTAGACCTGGGTTAATATAAGAACAAATGAGCTGCCGAAAAAGATGCAGGAGATAAATTGCGAAAGTTAAATAATGGCGAGAAATGAAGAGAAAAAAGTATCAGCTAGCGACCTTCTAATTTTAGCCCATGTCGATTCCTGAAAACGTTACCAATTACGCAGTTAACCTTTTCAGAATTGCGTTCAAGACAACTGGAAAATGCTTCACTGATGTTTCGGAAAAAAACATACATCCACGAGAGTGACGACAGAAGGATGATGATGCCAGATTCCAAATTGGTACCAAATGGTGCCGCACATCATGAAACGGAGGACGGAAAAAAACATCTCTTAATTCTTCCTGGAATCTCCAATACCACTCAGCAACATAAAGCTCTCCCCTTCACTAAACTATTCACTCAGTCAGCAACTCTTCCGTTTCCCTCCTCGTCCACCACTTGCGCTGCGGTGTCCGACAACGTAAATAAGAAGAGTTGGCTCTTGGAAGAGGGGGGGGTAAGGGAGGGGGGAGGGAATAGGGGACACGGGTGGGGTGTGGGTGGCCAGGAAGGGGGGAAGAAGACGAAGAAGGAGGATGGCAACTTCCCTCGTAATTCTTCCGCCTGCATAATTCCTTGCCGACGACTTCCTTCTCTCCTCCTTTCCACCCCTTCTTCCATTTATTCATTACCCTCGCACACCCTCTCTCACTTCCACTCTTTCGCTTCTAAATGCCATCTCCCCTTTTACGCCAGATCCCGAAAAACTCCACATTTCCTCCTCCCCTGAAAACTCCCTTGCTCTTCCCCTCACATTGTCGTGATTTATCTACCATTACAGAGTTTTTTCTCTAGCCTTATTCCGCGCCATCACCGGCGAACGTCATTACTAGAACAGTACGAAAACATGCCCGCGGAAAACACCTGCAGCACTTCCTTTCTAAGCCAGACGAGAAAATTAACGATTTTAATGGGTGGTATTCAAGGAGAGCGTGTTCACAGCCTTTTTTCAATGTAATTCAGTTCATAGAAACAGTTGATGAGACTCTACATTTTTATATCAAACGCATTAGCTAAGACAGAGGTTTGTAAAAGAAATTACTTGCTGCTAAAATTACTAGAAATATCCATTATTCTAAGACCCGGTCCAATAATGACGAATTATTTTTGAACTAAAAAAAATATTATTTAAGCTACCAAACGGCGAAACAAAAAGTTAGACTTATCCTTTAAAATTGCTCAACATGGTAAAACAAGTTTCTCTATTTTTCGTGGAATTTATAATGTATTTATTTATGGGATGTATTTGTATTTCATGAATTAGAACAAAAAGATAACTTTATTAAAAGTTTTGTAAATTTTAACCCAAGTAATTGGATATTCTTAAATTTTGCTCTTAAAATTCTTTCATATTTCTTTCATACTTACAAAGCAAAACCCAACTCACGAAGATTTTAATTAAAACCATTGAACACATTAAAAGAAGTACTCTTGATGCTCCAAAAGAAAACCATTTTCGTTAAATAAAATAGATTATTCATAAAAACACAACTTTCCTTTTGCCTAAATTAATTTTCGTACGCTTCGTATGCTTTCGGTCGCTCCGTTTCGAAGGTGACAATCGAATTTTATCGTTTTATCATTCTATTATTTGTTTTCTCTGTCAAACATTCTGTTAGACCTTTGAACCTCCCATCTCATCACCCGACCTCGCATTCACTTCTTTTTCTCATGGGCGTGATCATGCTACATTTTATAACCGAATGATATACAATCATTCTGAATAAGTCACGAACCGTTGAGTTATTCCGTGGCACGTAATCTCTGACGCGCACTCAAGCCACGTTTCAGCAATCCGAATTTAAACTCAAGAATGCATTTGCAAGTAGTTGTAAAAAAGACTGACCAAGTTTGCGTTCACTCCGGTAGTGGCGAACGTGGTAAGCGGAAAATAGTGGCCGGGAAATCGTACTACTTAACCCATTGTAGTCTCTCTCTCCCATTTCCCTTACACCCCCATCTTTCCCATATACACCAGCACCCCACCGCGTTCTTCCTCCCACTCCGACGCAACGTGCTTCTCCACATTTAAGTCCAACCCCTTCGTTCTTTCTTTTCGCCAGTTCCCCAATTGCTCTTCCATTCCTTCCCCACCCACTCGATCTCCTCCGCCCGCACGCACCGGCTCACGCCTCCGTTCCACCAGCCAGGCCGGGTCCCCGACTCACTCACCCCCCCCCCCACTCACCCAGCGTACGTATGCATGGACCGCCACCGCAAGCGAAAGAAGACAGGGGGGCGGGAACGAGGATGAGCGAGCGTGGGCGAGTGGGTTCGAGGTTGGGGGAAGGGTTTCGGAGCGCTGAGGGTGGCGAGGGTCTCCTCCTGGAGGAGCGGAGCGCTGGTATTTTAACGACCCTAGCAGGCGGTCTGAGAAATTACAGGCACTCAAGAGAGTGTGCGTGAAAATGGGGATATGGTGAATTAGTGGAAGAGAGGGAATGGAGGCCCGGTGGGGGGGGGGCTGGGTGGGTTTGGGGTGGAGGAGAGGATGGGGGTGGAGGCGTGGGATGGTTGAGCTTAAGGATGGAGAGTAGGGGTGGAAGGGGGCTAGGGATGGGGAACGTGAGGGCCGGGGTCGTTTGGGAAGGAAGGGTTGGCGGGGGGCTATGTTTTTGAGACGATCCTGCGACCTCCGTGTTGACTTGGGCGACGAAAGGGGTCCAGTCGCCGGCCTGGGTTCCGAGAAAATAGAGGAATGCGTCAGAGGAAGAAAGTTTTTGTGAGAATAAAGCGAGGCCATTATTGGTGATGCATGGAGATACAGTTGAAAACCCGAAAACCATTGGCCCAGGAATGGAACAAAAAGAGTTAAATTAATCTACGTTGCATAATTAAATACAGTCTCCTAGTCTAAAGAAAAACTTCCTGCCTAAAAATCAAATGATGGCCGCAAAGCATCCCACCGAAACTTCACAAAGATCGAGATAGCAATTCGTGATCTCTAAATGTTAGAGCGATTTCTCTCGTATTACTGCTTGCCTTTACCCTCTGATAACTTCTCTCCAACATCCAACCTATATTAATAATGATGAGCGAGATGATTAAGGTGGGAAAAATTTTTCGCGAGGTCTTGTGATATCTCATCAGTCAAGAGGTCGAGAAAATTTCATAGATACCTATGACGCAATCACAGTTTTCCCCGCTCAAAGACAGAATTTTGATGGTAAATACCTGATTGTTAGTTGAGTGAGGTTCCAAATGCCTGCAAAATTAAAAAAATGACCCCAAAGTTCCTCAACAAAAGACACTTTGTTCATAGTATTTGAAAATCATCAAAATATTTCCGTCATAGAATTTTTTTGAAATTGTAGACGCGATTGATACATGAAAGCTCACGAATCTTTGAGTAATATTTGATCGTGAACACTTCATCAGACCCCCATGACGTTGTTGTAGGGTACTCGGGTGGCTTTAGCGGAACTGAAGGTCAACCCCAAAACAATGAATACCTCTTATATTTAGCGAGAAACTCCCGTCTTTCCAACCCGGGAGGAAATATTTCGTTAATATACTGGCGATCACATCTGAAGCAGGGTAAATTTCCTCGCAAAACATTTTCATAATTACACGCATACCGCTGCACGACGGCTTCCAATCATGCCCTTCATTATACCGCAGGAAAATTTAGGGAGCATGAAACTCGGGTAAATAAGAGCAAAGTATTGAATTTGAGATTAAGCAGAACTTAAAAGGCATTCCTTAGTGCAGGGATGTGCATTATTGAGGGATAGGAGCTGTAGCAGTGCTTTACGCGAGGAATTTCCGAGAAGGCTGCCTGGCGATGCGTCGTCGTAGGCAAGAAATTAAAAGATCGGAACGAATATGGGGAAAGAGGCGGGAGTGACGGTATGCGAAAGTAGCCTCGAGGGAGTAGTAAGACGACGTAGGCGAGCGAGGAGAGGAGAAAGAAAAAGAACACCGACGCTGTGACGGAGATGCACAGGCGCTTTTAGTGTGCGAGCAGGGGTTGAATGAGGGTTTCGAGTGGAAGGGGCTTGAGAGGTGGGGGGGATGGGGTTGGAAGGAGGGCGACAGAGCCATGGAAGAGAATTGGGGAAGAATGGGGCAGTTTCTTCTCGTGCGGAGCAAGAAGGGTCCGGTGAAGTAGGGAGAGTCGGCGGTGAAATATGGGCGAATGGTGGAGGGAGGAGATGATTCAGGGATGAGATTAAGGGGAAAAAATTAGACAAAGAGGACAGTGGATGGAAAAGCGAGGAGTGAGGAGGGATATGAGGAGTTAAAGGAGGTGAATAAGGAGGAGCGAGAAGAGAGAGAGTGAAGGGATATAGGTTACGGAGCAAAGAGGATGGGGAGGAGCGACTAGGCCAAGGGGAGGAGCGGCGGGGAGTTTTTAATTTTCGGAACCCTCCCCTAAGTGGCATTAACATGAGAATGGCCGAAGACGGATTTCAACTCTTAAAGAACCCGAAAATATATATTAGAGGAGGTATAACGTATTTCTGAATTGGAATGTTAATTAAATGGAGCCGGGAATAATTATTAATTACACGTGCCAGGTTGAAGAATAAATAATAGCGTTTTTTTCATGCTGAAACTTCCTTGTTCCTTTCAAGGAGCTCACTCCCAAGCACTCACAAGCATTTCAAAGGGTCCCCGAAAATATATGCCGTCGAAAACATGAAAGAAAGATGTCGAGAAAGTCGTCTTTTACGAGCCTGCCACATTGCACCGGGATATGAGAAAACCCCGAGGGTAAATGAATGTAGCCAGCACGATATTGTTTTCATGTAGATTTATGCCACATAACCGGCAGGATGTTCAAAAGCTAATATAATTTGAGGCCGAAAAATTACTCACAGATTAAACCAGGCAGATTATTCCCCTTGATAACTTAAACTAAATCTTGAAGAGTTATGATAAGAGTTATAATGAAAACGGGAGAGATTCGAAGTAAAATAGTGCATTATGCTGCAAAAAGACAAGATAAAAATATCAAATAGGTATTTTAGACCAAGTGGTACTCTGCAGCCCCAAAAAAAAATTACTGTGAAAGGTCAAATTAGTATCAATATAATTGAGTATATAAAATACAGCAGCAATTTAAAATTAAAAAAATTAGGCCTTCTCGATCCCAGCTACAGCGTAAAATTTCTTAAACTTAATCTAAAATCTTAGGATTTTTAAATATCCCAACTTTTGAATATACATATTTCTATCTTACAAGAATCATGTAGGAAATATGATTATATTTACAATTATTTTCTCATAAATCTACCAGTCTCAAATTAAGTGTATTCATTCATAGAGTTTTTGGCGTATTCCAATCACTGCAAATTCTCTGCGCCGTATGTTAGCAAAATTAAAACGAAACCAAGAATATGAAAATTTTTTTTATGAATTGGTAACATATATTTATTTAAGTACATCCCATATTGACCTAACCGAGTGTATACCTTTAAGAAAAGATGTAAGGAATATATGTAATAATTTGATTGATGTGTGGTGTATTGAATTATATGTAACAGCTTAATTTTTTTTTGATTAGCTTTTTTTTTCTTGCTGATTGATGGTTGTAAATGAGATGGGGATTCTCTTGTTTTTTCAAAGAGATTTGTGTTTGGAAGTTTCCTTAAAATGTACTTTTGTTTTACTGGCTGGTTTTATCTATTATCTTCTGTGATTATTTGGGACCTGTGTGCCATCTGACACTGTCTATCAGCACATGTGTATTTTTAATAATAATAATAATAATAATAATAATAATAATAATAACAATAATAATAATAATAATAATAATAATAATAATAATAATAATAATAATAATAATACTAATAATACTAATAACAATAATAATAATACTAATAATAATAATAATAATAATAATAATAATAATAATAATAATAATAATAATAATAATAATAATAATAATAATAATAATAATAATAATAATAATAATAATAATAATAATAATAATAATAATAATAATAATAATAATAATAATAATAATAATAATAATAATAATAATAATAATAATAATAATAATAATAATAATAATAATAATATGTTGGCTAATCAGGAAATATCAATTGAGCGATACTGGGCGAGTGGAGAATCACATTTAAAAATTATGATAGAATGAGGAAAAAATGAAATATATTTTAAACAAGAATAATTCTTAAACGTGGATTGAAGCACGTGCAATTTGGTTTGTGTCAGTTACACATATCCACTGTTTATCCTGTTAATACATTTTTGCGTTATCACAAGTATATCATGTAAATCCCGCAATTAAGATCTAAGATAAGTCTCTATCTACGTAGTAAAAGTTACTTTTGAATTTAATGACTGGGAGTAGAACGTGCAAAAATAAAAAATTAAAGAAACTTCCTTAATTGAAAAAAACCAGAGGAAATAAAATTCGGATGTTCCTTTAATGTTATGAAGTTAATTATGAAAGGATAAAACTTGGTTTAAAGGAATTACAGAGGTAATTAACCACTGTAAAGGATGATATTATTGAGTCAGGGAACATTCCAAAACTGGTGAAACATTATGGAGAGCATGCTGATTAATCACTGAATATACATCTATTTAAAGTAATACATGATATTCTCTCTTCAATTGATAGTCTATTTTTGGTTGGTATTAATTTGCGTTTGCTTTCAATTAGGGATATTAAATGTATAAGAATGCTGATGTCCATGCCGCACCTGAACGCGAAACTTGAAAAAATGGGAGGGAAAATTCGATGCTATCGAATTTTTGTTGAAAGTGGGCTTGGTGCTTAATGAATGCAAATGGCAAGGAAGAAAAGAGTAAGAGCTTCGGGGCTTCTCGGTTGTAAAATTGATTCAATGAAAGACGCATGAGTTTGAATTTTAGGGCAAAGGATGATCCTTTTGCTTAATACCTCATAAATATTCATAAAAAAATTACTTCTCTCATTTTAGAATTTCTTAAACTTCCCAAGTAATTGGTGTAGCAGTAAATAACATTACGAAAAGTTTTAGCGGAAAGAGGTGGATTACAGCAGACACGTGAAAACTGAAAAATGTTGTTCATTCACAAACGCACATCTTGAGATAGTAGCTGTTGGAATACAGTTATGCTGTCAGCAATTTGTCAAGACACTGTAACGTCAAAAACTTAATATTTTATGTTACTCTGAATTACTCAAATTATTCGATAAAGGATGATGCGTGTAAAAAAGGGTATATTCAACGTAATATATAATTACTTTAATTAATATGAATGCCTAATTATCAAAATATTTCAAAAGCTCTTTCGCTAAGTTATTACTTCGAACAGAGATGCGTAAATTTGAATATAATTAGCCTTGAAAACTTGATAAAATCTTCAATTACTTTTAGATTAAAATTTCCCTTTGATATTTGAACAGTTTATGCATCCCTAAACCCCCTCTAAATACATGTACTATGTGTGCATATGCACACACCTCAAATTAAGTCTTCCCTGATATTTTGATGACTTCGAATTGCGGCCATTTTAATTTCACATTATTTAGCACTAGCAAAACGAACACCGCGAAGAGACGTGGAATAACTGTTAATTTTATCAACGATTAATAACGCGAGAACATTAATTACTTGAGGGAACGCGTTAATATCAGCTACTTAAAACACCTTTCATCCTGGTTTTACTTTCAAATTCGAGAGCAATCCGTAATCCCTTGATTATATATTTGTTGAAGGCATTTCAAACCTTACATGACTATGCTCAATCTGTACGGATTTCGCACACCTGGTATCTTCAAGACGGACTTTCCAAGACCCTCTCCCGAACTTTCCTCCCGTCCCCTCTCACAATTCCCTTTCCGCTCTGCCGATTACTTTTCCTTAGAGTCGCGAGAAAGATTTAAACATGCTCCGTGCGAAACGACATCCGTGGGGCTCCCACTCCGATCCCGAGTCGGCATAAGTTTTTAAACTGCAAAGATGGCACTGGGAAGGGTGAAACAAGAGTGGAGGAGAAGTAGATTTAGTTGGCTAAGGGGTGGTTGAGGAGGGAGCGGGAGAAATAAAGAAGAAATGTTTGGGGGAGGGTTGGGGGGGGGGTTGTGTGACCCGTATGGATGAGGAGGAGGGAGCGCAAGTGTGCTGGGGGAGCAGAACAAGGGAGCGCGTAATTAGCGGTTTCCGTCGGAAACACAGGAGGGCGGCGGCGCACGCCAAATGAACGCCGGCACGGAAGGAATGACACTCGCAAGGTGCGCGGCTACGGGACTTGAGATCGATGACGGGGCCCAGAGGATTTTGAGACCCCTCCCTGTCCCCACAAACCCTCCATCCTCCCTTCATCCCTCACGTCCCCCATCATCCAACTCACACACGCCCACCACCCCCGGAATTAATGCGAAATTCATGAATGAGCCGCGTATACATTTCCTATGAGCGCATCACTCGTTGCTGCTCTAACGGTTGAACGTGTCTGTTTATGTCTGTGTGTGTGTGTGTGTCTGTGTGCATACATACCCTTTCCACCCCTCCCTCAAAATCCATTCCCTCCTCCAAACACCGCCCCCTTCTTAACTCAGCCACCCCCCCCTCCCCACATCCTTAATCCCACCTCTACCCCACTCTCACCGGATTCGGCAAATTGCTAGCCAGTTGAACACATTTCGGGAGAGTGTGTGCGCGCGCCCGGGGTGGCAGTTGGTGGGCCGTGGATTGGTGAAGGAGACGAGATTTGGATTTTGGGGAATGGTTGGGAAGTGGATGGGGGCGGGGAGAAGATGCCGGGAATGAGAAGAACAGGGCTGGGGCAGGTGGGTAAGAAATAAAAGATATTAATTGGAGCGAGCGGGAAGAGGGGATAAGATAAAATCCATGGGAGATATCTCGCCGGGTGAAAAGTTTCCATGACGAATTTCCCCACACAAAAAGGCACAGGTAAAGGTATAAACAGTCCTGTATAAAATTTCCGGTGGATGAGATATCCGGAGAGTACACAATTTTGACGAGGCTGCTCAAGGAAACGTTCCCAGGGAAAGATATTTTCCCACAAGATTCGATATGCTTTCAAAAGGCTTTACAGAAATAAATTATTTACTTGGGAATGAAAAAATTGCCTATCGAGTCGAATATCCTTTCTCCTTTTTCCAAGACCGGGGTCGTTTTCCGGGCTGGTTACTCCCGGGCTTAGAGACAGAGAAGGAGGGATCGAAGAATTAATTTTGTGACGCAGGAAGCTCTAAATTTAGATCGTCAAAAGATATATATATATATATATATATATATATATATATATATATGCATATTCATTGATAAAAAACTTTTTGAACATATATTGAAATTACAAATTTAGACATCGTCTTAACATTCTGGAAATAGGATAATTTATAGTTTTCCGAGAAAAAAATATCAGAGTCAACGCTCATCATAAAAACCACGACAACATTATCGAGCAGTGTAAATAAAACGAAGATAACATTTACACTGCTCTCATATCTATAAAGCATTCTTGGGTATACAATTTTATAAAAGCAATAATAAAGTGTCCAAATGTTGGGAGTGACAAAATAATTAATTTGACTGGGGTCTAACTGAAGGTGATTTTGAAAAATGCACAGAGTAATGAACTGAAGACTTGAGAAACGGTTTCATTCAATGAACCATGCTTTAATAAAAATAGAGTGAATAAAAATAGGAGTGTTGGAAATAAAATCATAATAAAATAAGGAGCAGGAAAGTCACTATATATTCAAATATTAAAGTTATTAATTTAATTAATAGCTTCAAAATGCAGATGTTAAGTAACGTTAGCATGTTTAAACTTCTACATGCGTCCCGATAAAATATTTCTCATTTTTTTTTAAATTTTTATTCAATACCCTGAAAACATACCGATGAAACGTAAGTATAATGTTTAAAAATTAAATAATAAATACTGATATTTCGTGTAGCTATGAAGAAATTCAATGTGAGTCTTATGAATACTTAGAAATATATCCATTAATATTCCATGCATCATTCTACGTCCGCTGATTATATGCCGCTATATGAACACCCCTCGGTAACAGGAGGCTGGCACAAAGAAAAAATTGGTTTCCTCAGAGGAGCTTTCCTAATATACATGTATTTTCTCCGCGTTTTACAAACGGATCTAATTTCATGCAATCGTACAAGAACAAAGGATTCTTCGGTTCGGCCTCAATTTTACATTTCTGGGGTATGGGGCTTTGTTTCACGGGCAGAATACAAAATTGGCCATCTAGAATCCAATTATACACAGCCATTGAATTGATTTTTCAATTTGCATATACTGGTGTACTTTTAAATGACTCTAAATGAAATATATTACTGCCAACATTTAAACACACCCATTATTTTCCACAAATCTGTCAAAACCATAAGACATTTCCAGTTTGTTAAACGTTTAAGGTATATAAATGGGTGGTCTGAAAAGTTTCCGACTCAGAAAATTTCAGAAAAAATTTTGTGTCTCTGTTAGGTCGGAAAATTTTCAGATCACCCATGTATATGCACTTTACTTTCCAAATATTCTTTATTAAGGACCACATTTGCAATTTTTCACATTGGCTCCCTCATCCTTGCTCTAATTGCACATTATTTTCCTCATGTTCCTAATGTTTTGTGAATTTTTTCGGTATTTATGTAGCCCGAAAAGACTTTTTCCTTCTCCTTCCCCAATTACCTAACATTCTCCCTCCCATTACGACCCCTAACTAACTCTCCAAAATTCCTCCATCCACTTTCTACCATTTTCGTATTTCCCCGAGAAACTTTCACTCTTTCTCAATCATATTTAAATCTTTATACACTGTCTTTTACCCTGTACATCTCATTTTTTCCATTCTTGAATTTCCTATCGAATGCAATATTTCTATGTTTTCTTCTTTTCCTAACAATATGTATGGCCCCCTTCACGGAAGACAAGAGAAAGGGAGAAGGGACATGTATTTTCTATTGCGATAGAAAAAGTAAAATTATATACTTTATCATCCATTAATATTATTATCATCATTAATATATCATAGTTAAGTGATAACATGAAATAATTAATTGATGGAGAGTTGAGTTACCGAGTTACGTAAAATAACTCGCTCAAAAATTTTACTGAATGGAAACGGTGAGGCGTGTCCTCTCTTTGTTTCAGTTAGGTGGTATGTTTTAGCTCCTTTATTTCAAAAAAGTAAATGCCACCCTTTGCTTCAAATTTCACGAACAAAGAACGCAAATAATTGGATGGCGTTCTCGCAAACTAGAGGTAATAACCAAAGAAAGTCATAAAAGCGGAATTTTCCTGGAGATTTCTACATAGGAAATAACACAGCCGGAAGATGCAAAGAGAGCCGAACTTTCAATTTAGGAATCACATGCACTGAAATTTTAGCACGGCGAATCTAAGATTCAAGAACCGAAGAAAAATTTGAAGGTGACAAGCTAGAGAACGAATAAATCTGGCAGTTGATAGAGGAAGTCCATATTTTGGCCAATTATATCGATAGAAAAAATAAAAGTATTTGATTAAAATTGAATTAGTTATGCTTGTTATTATTATTATAATTATTCATTTCACTGATCTTAGAGAACACTTTTACACATTTTGAGTACAAGAACACCCTATATCAAAAAACTTTCGGTAGTATTACAAAGGCAAAAGAATAAGAAATGATCTATATAGATACAAGTTCCCTCGTTCAAATTAGAGGAGACAGAAAAATGAAAACTTGCTTGATTAAAGGAGCCCGGCAAGGATGGAATCAATCAACAATATATAATGGAAGAAACGCACTTGGAAAATGTAACAAAAGAAATACAAACAATGAGAATCAGTGGCGTTAAGATAAATGGTGACTGTATATTCTGTTTGGGGAACTGTATGAGAGTGATAACAGAGAATAATGACCAAGGTAATTCATGGGTATTGTATGTGCATCAAGGGGACAAAAACCTAGAGCATTTGAATCCTGAGGAGAATAGATGACGGTATACGTGCACTACAAAGATATAATGAAAACAAGGTCTCATCTACCTCAAAAGCAGCATAAGCCTAAAAACGTTCGATGGGCTTCAAGCGCACACTTCTCAAAACATGTAGGAGTTCATGATTAGGCAACTGCTGTGCCAAGAAAAACACGGCTACAAACCGAGAAGCAGTATGCAAAACCATTCATGTGGAGCGTGGCTCGGTTTAAAACAGAGACTTTAGCCCGTGGGAAAGAACACAAGACGAGAATGTGAGCTTTTGAAGTGTAGAATGAGAAACTATGTACCATAGATTAGAATAGGAAAAAGGCATTTGAGTAGCATTCGGAAAAAAAGAACCATATAAAGAGAGGGTACCTTTTGACATGATGGATTTGTTAGCAACGAAGGGATAATTGGAACACACTACAGATGGTCACACGCGATAGAAAAGGGAAAAGTTCATTTAAAACAGACAAACAGAGGGATGCGAGAAATAATGGCTTCCAGGCCGTACTTGGAAAATTTTAACTCAATAGGGAACCTTAGAGAAATGAATAAAAAAATCTCCAGACTAAGAGATCAACTACTCATAAACCGTAAAATATTAGTAAAGCATTATGATCGAAATAACACCTGTAAAATATAAAACTGAACACTACCGTAGATCAACAAATGATTAAAATGATATTATCGAACAAATATAAAGTGCAAATAGACAAATAAGGCTCAATAGCACCATTAATGCGGGATTACGTATGACGTTGCCATTTAAGTGAAGACGATCACTCTAAAAGAGTACTAAAAATCCGATTACATTTAATGGAAATGAAAAATACTCATAATTCGGCGACACTGTGGAGGAGATCAATACCGTGTCCCATCCCTTCCCCTCGCAACCGCACACACACACACACACACGAAAGCCTTCCTTATTTACGCCACGACAACAGAGCGATACATTTATGTCGAGAATCCCGAAAGATGAACGGCGATTTTGCCGAAATGCTTTCGTTTGAGAGATGAACCGAAGCGGTTACTTCCTTCCTGTCAACGTTCGCTCATAATTAATTTCATGACGGTCTCGCATTGTTGCGTTCGCTGAGGAATGGATTTTGGGAGACTGAGGGGGATGATATGGGGGAGGAGTTGATGCCAAGGGGGAGTGATAGGGCTAGGGGTAGCAATGGAGAGGGGGGAGAGAGTGGATCGGATGCCTCCCAGAGAAGACCCCCGACCCTTCGACGAAGGTCGGCGGCAGACATTCCTCTTTTCGCCGGAGGCCGGGAGGGGTTGGGAGGGAAGGGATGAGAGGGGAGAGAGAGAAGAGACGGGGGTGTTTTGAGAGGGAAGGGGGTGGGAGTGGAGACGAGCAAAGTCCGTCCGAGCCCACTCCATCTCATGCTCCCCCCAGCGGCGCGCGTGCAATCAACCACGCGTGAGTGAGAGGAGAGCGGAGAGAGTCTGGAGAGTCCGGGGCAGACGACGGGGAATGCGTGGCATTAGCCTACTTCCCCGCAGGAAAAGGGCAGGATTCCCCAAGATTACTGGGCTTGCCTACACTGCATTTTAAAAGGTAAACGGGGCGTGGGTGTACAGACGTCTCAGCATATATATGCAGTCCTTTTTCCTTCCCTTCCATCTCCTCTCACATTTTCTCTCTCTCTCTCTCTTTTTGTCCCCACGAATGCGCCCTCAAAGAGAGAAATATACAAGAGGAAAGAGCAGTTTGAATCGTTGGGCCTGGTAAAGAAGCTGGAGAGCAGCGGCGGCTCCTGGATCCGATGGGGAAGTCGGGATCCGCTAATGCTCTCCATTCAATCACTTCTCGCAGTGGAAACATTCCCGTGCATGCTCATACTTCGTTAGCATTCTCCAAAACCAGTCGGGAGACGATTCGATTCGAAAATGTTACGGCATATTCCTGGAGTAAACTTAGTGTCAAGGATTCCAGGAAAATAACATAACGATCATCGCTAAACACAAATAAAATAAAATATTGAGGAAGTTTCAACTATTCATGAATATATGAGTTTTAAGTTGGCACTTGATTAAAAATGGGACTTAGATACAAAAATTGATTTGAACAACCCACTGAAAATAAACAGAAACAACCAATTTTAAATAAATTGACGAAAGGATACTTCATTTTTAGATTTTGTTGGAAAAGAAAAATCGCATTGCTGCAACTCACGATATAAATAAAATCATTCTGCCGTGAGCTAATGCACTCTACGTTCTTCTTATTAACTTAAAAATTCCTTATTTTATTGCCATTCGCATTTAAGGTTCTCTTCTGGGACCTTTCATTTCGTTCATCTGAAAACCTTAATTACCTCGCAGTTTCATTTACATACACTTTCTGATACAATTTTTCTTCCCACTGAACCTCTCTTGCTTGACTGGATAAGGAGTTTTGGAGTTTCTTCTTTCCACTTATCGAGTGACGAGATCTGGTGCATCATAGTTCAACGAAGTATCATTAAAATTACAAGACATATTTAAATTATATTTATTAGGAGTGAATAAAAATAATATCATTGATCGGACTACGACAGAGTAAATACTCGAAATGAGAAGCACTTCATGAGCCATGGGAAGCTTGGGGACATTATTAGTTAACTTGTTCGGGCATTAAACGGGAAAGAAAATTGGAAACAAAGGCGTTTAAGCCTAGAATTTCTCTCTGCCAATAAATCTCCGGCGTCCCTAAAGGAAAACGGAAAGAGAGTGCGAAATGAGACGCGAGCCTCGTTAGCTTCGACTGCCACGCTTAAACGAAGACGTAGTCCCTTTCTAGTCTCGCACTCAGAACAAACGCTCCGGAATCCTTCCTAACGCGCTCCTCCCCCCCCCCCCCCCGCCCGTGTCATAAGGGAACCTAATATGCTCCAAGCGGATGTTAAGCGATTTGTTGAAATAATGACGCGGTGAAGCGAAAGTAATCAGAGGCGGCAAAGTGAAAGATGTTGTCAGGCAAGGAAATATATATATACTCGTATATGTGTAAGGCCGCGGATGGAGTGTTGAGGAAAAGCGGCATCAAAGCGAGAGCCAAAGGAGCGCCGGGGAAGGAGGGTGGCGAGGGAAAAGGGAAGAGGCAGGATATATATATATATATATATATATATATATATATATATATATATATGAAAGAGAGGCGGGCAGAATGGTTATGAGTGAAGAGAATTCGGAGGGGGAGAGAAGTTTAACGGAGCTCGGTGGAGGAACGGAAATTCTGGGTAAAAGGAGATTAGAAAGGAATTCGCGTATGGAAGTGATGCAATCAAGAAATGGAATGGGACAAGGGAGGTGAACCGGTGGGGGTAAGGAAGCGGCGAAAAACTTTAAGGACGGGGGAGTGAGTGGCTGCAGACCTGGGAAGACAGACTAATGTCCAGTTCAGGGTAACTGGAGGGGCCGTCTCTGTGATGGTGAAGGAGGCTACGGTGCGATGGAGCCGAGGGAAAGGAGAGTGGACGTAGAAAGGCTTGGGAAGTTGGTGGAAAGCACCAATGTTTTTGAAGCCTTATTTGTTGGCAATTCACAAGTACCAGATACGAACGCGTCATTCACAGGGAAGCGGGACCAGTCCTCACACGATATACATATTTCTTACGAAGGAGTTTTCGCAAAACCGACGAGACGTCAAAGAAATCACACGCGTTCGAAATGCGTAATAATTTCTTTATGCTTTTGTCGCGTGAATTCAACGTGAGCGGAGGAGGCCATCGTTAAGGAATCGGGATGGATGTCAATGCACGAGGGCTTTCCAGGAAGTGAGTTACGTTTTAAAATAAAATACGAGCCTAGAAATAAGACAAAGTTTTATTATTTTCATTTTAAAGACACATTTTTCATCTATTTTTCTACATAGTCGCATTCAAATTAGTGTATTTATTATAACGATACGCAAGCTTTTTAATTCCATCTCTGAAGAAATCTACCGTCTTACATTTTAACCACTCGTTTACAACAGCATGCATTTCTTCTTCACTATTGTTATCGTATATCGGCAATTTTTACGAATTTTTTCATTGATTTACACTTTCAGGTCATCTGTCTCAAGGCTATGCCTACCACTGCCGTCCTTGTCGTGAAAATTGGTGCGGTCATTTTAAAACCAAATGTACCACTGCCTCACTCTGCCATCACTCATTATCTCGCCTCCGCACACTACACTAAGTTGCCAATGAATTTCAATCGTCTTGTGGGTTTTTTGCTAGTAAAAACGTAATCACAGATCGCACTTCACAGGGATTCACTCGCGGGATTTTCTGTTGCAGCGCACATTTAACAGTCCGCAGTGAGTAAAGTAGAAAAACCACAGTATACACACTACCACAGCAGCATGCGTACTGAGTGTTGGGACATTTAGACACCAATATGGTGGCTCTAGTTCTACTTACCGCCACTCTAGGTCGAAACGTTACTTTCTGGTTAACCCTCGTGTATTGGGTGACGAATCTCGACTGGATTAGATTTTTTTGCTGTCAGTATGTTCTCAGTGTTTTCATGGACTAGTCAGACATAAATACTTGCAGGTTATCCTACACTCCTACGGTAAGAGATCAGAATAATATTGTCCGAACGCGGTAGGGGTAAAAATATTCGTGTCAAAATTGGTCTGGTGTGTATTCACCTCCTGCCACACCCCCTAGCGGTGGCTTGTAGGGTACTAAAATATCTAAAATAGTTGCATATGAGCCCTTGATTTTTTGAGATAAAAAATTCTGCTCACACTTCAAAGGAGGTGAACATTTTCTTGGTCGCGTGTCCTGGCTTTAATGCTGGTTTTATTCGTAAATAAAGTAGTGTTAGCAATATAATGAGTTTAAACTGAATAAACAGAAGAAATACACGATTTTATGGTATAATTTGATCGAAAACTTAAGACGTAAGTGGTGGCGGCAAGTGTTATTAACGGAAAAATGCATTAGACTAGCAAATTCCTTGATTTCATTAATTCCTTGCTTCATTTCTGTTCACTCGTTTCTATTACAGTAATCCTTTTTTAGATTATTTATATCATTCACCACACTCTGAAGCCTTTGTCTCTGATCTATTTTACCACCTACCTCAAGCAAAGGATTTTGAAGACTTAGATACGAGCTCAAATACCCAATTAGAGCTTCTCCATCTGGGCGGAAAGCTCATTATTTAAACACGCCTTGAACTCATTCAAAAACTTATCCAAACGCTTAAATTTAAAACATTGCTTTCTAAATATTTTTTCATCTCACCAAATGTTTTTACTCCCTAATTCACCATTATGGAATTGCATCAGCCAAAAATTCTTCTCCGATTAATTTTTAAAACGAGCACTATGCGAATAGGCGAGGTCGAAATTTTGGCAAGTCCCCCATGGCGCTTCATAATTCTGCTCGGATTCTCACTTTCAATTTGCTAATTCGAGTTCTGTCTGCCTAACTCTCACTTTCTCACCCGTTTACGCGAAAGCAAGAGGGATTGTTAATGCATAATGAATCACGTTCCCTTGGATTAAGTGCCCCCTAGCAATTAGAATATTTCGATTCTAATCTATTCACGTTCCAACTCCTAAACACGGCTCCCGGAGCTCCTGCTCGCTCCCCCTCCCTTTCCGAGTTCCACTTCCTCGTCTCACGCTCGTCACCCTCATTCTCCCTCGTCACCCGTTCTCTTCCAACCCTCCCCTACGATCCTTGCATAATTCAAGATATTTTTCGACTTCGCGGTGTCGTTGGCAGAGCGCGCGTGAGAGAGCCTAGGCGGCTTTAACGCGATGGCCCGCGGGTCCTCTTCATCCCCCAAATTTCATTCCATTCCTTTCCATATTCCACTTCCCAACCCTTCCTTCCACTATTCCTTTTATCCCACTACTCCGTTTCATACCCTATTCTGGGCTTCCTCCGCCCGAACCATCACTCGCACCAAACAAGGTACCCAAACCCCTACTCCAGTCACAGAATCTCTGCGTCGACGACTCCACGAGCGGTTACAACATGTGTCTCGAGGCATCGGTAATGCAAAACAGGGTTGCCATTGCTCACGTGACAACGGAATTATCTCGTTACATCAGCCCGTGAGCCAACTAGTCTTAACACAGAGTGAACAACCAGTTTCAAATAGGTATTACAACGGAGGAGATTTGGGAGACCTTCGATGTCGAGAACACTTAACCAGCCGTCGACAAATATTTTATGGGTCATTACTTTTTCATACTTCATTGAGCCAACTAAAAATTGTCATAGCTAAAAGGAAGCTGGACGTTTTTTTAAGAACAACAGACTGTTCAATACAGTCATAAAATTCAACTCAATCCAACTACCTTCTCGCAGCACGCAAAGGTAATAGTAAGGCTTCGCGAATAAACAAGCTTCAACACTAGCTGCATGGGCATTTAAGTCGGAATGTGGCCAGCTATTCAGGGCTCTCCCATTATTTCGATAGGAATGCATATTTTCGTCAAGTGCATGATAAATTTTAATAGCTGGCATTAACCGCGAGATTAATCTTATCCAATGAAGGTGATTATACCAATCTCATGGACTATTATCAATAGTACAGATCTATCATTCTCCTATTTTTACCCTTTAATCGTGATTATTGTGCTACTTCCAGCCATTCGTTGCATTCTTTCTCACTCCCTTTCTCTGTGTAACATTTCCTCAGTTCCTCTGACTCCTATTCTTCCCCAGGTCTCGCCTGAAGTCTTCAAACCTATATTCATTCACGTCACGTTCTCCGCCTTATCGGTTCTATTTCCTTTATTTTATTCGTTTTAAGGCTATCGATAAAACTCTACTTCTAGGAATCAGTTAGACGTGTTGTCATTACACACAATGCTGACCTCGGATAGACGTTCCCCTTGCATTAACGAAGTTTTTCTAAAGCTTGGGCCGAGTACCATCCGGATCTCCGGAACGTTCTTATGTATATTCAATCGCTGTTAATACATTCTATGCTTGTAATTAAAAAAAATACCTCTTAGCATAACTACGCATGTGAGTTAATCCATAAGAGTTAGTGTATTACATGTTCTATATCCTTATCAGATCATGTGGAATTAAATATTTGTTTTGACAAACTTCTTGCCGTAATCTCATTTCGTGCTCGGAAGAGATTTGTCCCCGAGTATAATGGGCATAATAAATTCATTTCTCCCTTTCACCTTCACCCGCTCACTTCACCCTGCATTATTCCCACCGCCGCGCACTCTTCTTCGTTTTTTTCCGGCGGCTTCCACTCCCGCTGCGGCTCTCTTACGACAATTTTTTCCCTCACCCTTCTGTCAGAAGCACGCAGAGCGGGGGCACGCATCCGTTAGTAGAGCGGAGGAGAGATGGAGGAGAATAGGGGTAGGAGCTAGGGCACGCGGGGGCGAAGACACACCATCCCCTTTAGAACCACACGCCACATTTACCTAAGAAACGCCCTTAATTAGTACTCAGCGCGACCCAGGTGTGCCAAGCTTACAAACTTACTCCCATTTCCACTTTCATTACATACACATATACTCATTAATTCCCGTTATATACTAATTATTCTGACATTTTTTTCAATGAATCGGTTAATCCATTATCACTTAATTATATCGAACGTAAGTCTAGTCTTTGTTCAACGGATACGTTGTCGGCATTTTAGCTTCCCCGGATGGTTTCCAGTTACGCAAGCATTTCCTTTTGTTTACTAGCGTCACAAATACGATACCAGACTTGGTTATAAAGGCTTTCGTCATTTATTGAAGGAATTTCCACTCTACCGTGCAGATACACTGGGTGCTTCAACAATCTTCTGGAGGTTTCCTTTAGAATTTTCATCGGAATCGTATATTTAGGTCCTGACCTTGAAAATCATACTACTCATTCACCAAATAAAATAATTCACCATACGGAGCCATAAAATATTACAAAACGAATTTTGTGACCATTAAATAAGGAAAAGAGCTGATTTTCTAAGTGGCCGAGGGTAAAACGGTGGTTCATATAAACGTGCACTTTGCGCGATTTTTAGATCTCCGTAATAAAACAACCTCAGGTAATGATTTCTGGATTTAGATAATCATTAAATTGTTTGTTAAGTAGATAACCGATATATTAATTTGGCATGTGCTCAATATACGTCTGATAATAAAATAATATTATGATAAAATTATTTACCCTTCAATATGTTGATATGAATTCTCTATAAAATACTTCAGTTTATTTTTATTCTTCCCTTCATACCATTTGGTTCAACAATAAATATTGAACGTAAATAATAAATAAGCTATAGCTTCATAAACCTGAAATGAAAACCATTCATCAGTGGATCCATCGACGACAGCAATCCGTACATTCTGCCTCCGTGCTGGCAGAACAAATTAAATCCCTCACTAACGAGCTACCAGTTATGTCAGTGGTTTTCCACGTCATTAAATTCACACATAAAATTCAAAAAAGAACGCCTTTGTCGCTCGTTTTTCTAACAGAAGCACTGGTATGTTTGGGCAAATAAAATCACCTCTCAAATCGGCGAATATTTCGCCCTGCCTCTCTATTCCATCCCAATTCCTCGTCGCTGATCTGCCCCTTATCGGTCTCTATTCGCCTATTCTCTCTTTAGTTCTTCTTCCTTTCCTCCTGTTTTCTCATTACAGACGTCTGCCTCGTGGACGTTTGAGTTTAAGGCTTGTTTTATGTCATCTAAGTATAGGATTTAACGGAACCCACCGAAACAGGCTGCGGCGGATAAAGGATGCGCGGGCAGGAGCAACGTCAGATCCCGAGGAACCCTCCGGCATCGGCGTAACTAGAGTTGCCGCTCCTCAAAATGAGTTAACAAGAGCAGCCGTTTCGGGTTTCCGAATGATGCAAGGGTGATCATTATAATCCGGCTGAATGTGACGTTGAGACACGCTCCACGCCGCCGTAAAATCAAGGATTATGAAGGCTTCACGGCTATAGGGCTTTCATTCACGGTCTTTCATAAGGGGATTGATGCTGGGAAGAAGTTAGCTAAAAAAGAAGACCAAGCTTCATAGGGCGAAATAATTATTGGTGAAGCTTAATTGAGGCCGCACAAAACGCAAGCATCAGTTTTACACCGAAGGTATCGAACTTGAGCAAACATTGATTTTGTAATTTTGTAATTCTCGGAGATATCGAAGTTGATTATATTGAGAAAAATATTGAGGAGAATTGAAAATGTCGAAAACTTGGATTAATTATATTGATTTCAACAGATGAAAACTTAATTCTACAACTCATATAACGTTTCTTGATTCTATATTCTTCTAGTATGATTTTAATTTTACATGACCAACAGGTCATGTAAAATTTGTCTAAGAATACATTTGGCAGTGACCAACTTGAGGGATATATTTTTTATGTGACCGGTATATATTTGGTTTCACTTGAGAAAGAATGTTTGAGAAGTATTTTGCATTTCATTAATATGCATCATGAAATTACGATAAAATAATTTTTTTACGAAAATGATATATTTTATGACATTCATCTTCACTTTCCGTATCTCGAAAATATTTATAAACTTCATACTTTTTTTACTCGATTAACATTCAACATAATGCAAATGCATAGAAAAAGAGTATTGCAAAGAATCTCAAAACACAATGTTTAACGGACAGCACAATCAACTGAAATCAACTATTGAAAAAATCTTCATCAGTGAAATCAATTATTTGAAAGTAGCTTGAGTGTATTTAGATTCAAAACCAGATTAAATAAATTACGAAGGCTGATCGATACTTCAATTAGAACACATATTACATTTTCCCTGTTTAATCTAGGCTTATATAAATCATTACGAGCAGTTAACTGTATGCTAATGTAACGCTAATGTTATAACCGCGACTAGGAAAAACTTTTCTTGCATAAATAAGTTTGAAATATTTTACTTCACGGAGTAGACGCGACTTGCTTGAAAACTTTTACAACCCCACTACACCCGTTTTAAATCAGAAACTCCTTAAAGCAATAACAATGGCAGTCATGAAGTCCATGACGCTGAAAAGAACTTTGAGAACCAAAACTCCACCTAACTACCCGTAACATTCTGCCTCAGGGTTATATTTTCCCACCAAATGCTTCATTTTACACTATTTCCACTAGTGTGAGTGTTTTAAAAGGTACCCACAGATTGCATTACGGCGGGACAAGCTTAATGTTTCTATCTCCATTAACGACTTTTGACTGCCTAGTAAAAGGTTGAATTACGTTATAACCTCTCCCAAATAATGTCGGCAGAATTTCTCAAAACCGAAAAATTTATGGCAGGAACTGATTGAATTACAATTTAATTCAAAGTTAAAATGTCGATGAAAATCGACGAGCATTATTTACAATAGTGTAATTTAAGATAAGATAGACAATCATTTCAATTCACTAAAATAAATACTCATTAAAGAATATGCATCTGAATAACCATGGATACAGTTATCTGCCCGAAGATCGGTTTGTTAGGTGCTGACGAAGTCCTACCAATAGTACTGAGCCCAATACGACCCATGAAATATACACATCAGTGTAGAGGGGCCAGTTTCATTCCCTGTGCTGCATATGGTTTTCCGGGAATATATGTAAAATATGAAGTAATTTAATGTGGAATACTCTTAAATTAGGTAGAATTTGGGATAGGTCTATTAATCATAATTAGTTTATTAATCATACAGAATGATAATTTTTAAGTATGAGCCTCATTTCAAGAGGTGGCATTTTTATTTGGAGTTCCTAAATTTTTTTTTCAGATGCTTGGTCACTGTGTATCATTACATAGGACAATAGCAAGGACCGGAATAATTTCACCCGGATTTTACCGACTAAGATTGTAGACTGTAATCAAATGCACTAAGAGCAAAAGCTTGTGCCATCGGTAATTTTAAAAGGACGTGGACATTGAGCTAGTATGCGATGGCACAGTATGAGGATAACATTCAGAGCCATATGCTAAAATAGCCGGTGAATGGGATGATCCTGTGCACCGTGTTTACTCGTCCATTATACCCCTTTTATGAGCGCAACCTTATTTGAAATTTCGCCTGATGGAATAAATCCGCGCGAAACCTCCTTGAGCCCTCGCCAAGCAGGGAAAACAAAAGAAGCTTTGGCAAACAGGGAAGTTCAAACGGTGGACGCTGCAGACTCGTATTGTGTTCTCACATGAAAGGGTCGGCGGCGCCTAGCTCCCTAGCTTCACGACAATTACCATTGTTGGAACTCCAGGCCTACGTCAAGGCTGTTTGCCAACCACCGAGATGCGAGTGTTACCTCGCTTCTTGGGGCAAAGTGTTTAACCAAACCACATTCTTCAATCCGTTGTCCGGTTTGACATGGGAGGGTGGAGCTTACATCTTACAAAGCCCCATGGCGCGAAGCACATTAAGAGAAATATTATCTTCAGTGCAAAAAGATTTGAATTGGCAAACGAATTAACACGAACTCAGATCGTGAAATTAATTGTAATTTTCCCAAAATTCGATCATAACATAAAAAAAATCCTACTTTTAGCTCCAACTTCTAATAATGAGTATCTGTATGATTTGAGAATATATCATTCGACCAAAACATCCTTGACCTTTCCATAAAATGGCTAATGATGTATAATTCCACTAATCTATATGAATTATCATATGTTTTTAATATTACGTGTAATACACTACTCTACAGGTTAAGGTAGGTTTTGCATGAACGTTTATAATAACCACAGCTAGGCTTCTAATTGACGACCAACAACACAACCTGAAACCTGGAACTTCAATAAACCATTTTTCATTTCCGTATACTTTCCCACTTTTCTCACCTTCTTTAGGTTTCTTTCAAGTCCCTCTCCCCATTTTTATGTGAGATAGGAGTAAAAAAATTATAATATCCGACTTTATTTTAGAAAATGAATGCAACCTATACCGCACGCCACCAGAAATCAGATGTGCATTGAAGCCGAATACACCATGATACCTAAGTTTTTGCCGCCTTTGGGCCTCAACTTGGCCATCATATAGTGTACCGTTTTTCTCGAATTGAAATTACTCTTTTACATGAAAAATCCGTCAAAGCACTTTAGATTTGCAATTCAAACATATAAATATAACCTCTTAGATAAACGAGACAATGGCGATAGTTTTATGGCTTTAAGAAATAATATTGAAAAGAAACACCGTAATGTTACATCACTACTGTTTTGAGAACAAGATATTTTATAGGCATATTACCATCCGGTATTATTTTAAAAATAGTTATTGACTTAACTTAAATTGTTCATGAGACAACAATTTTCTACGACGAAAAAATGAATACTTCCAAGGTCATTTCCCTTCTCGACATGGAGGTGAGACTGGAACAAAAACATGAAACCGAAACTTTTGGACTAATGCCCAAACGATAGTTCCCCTGGAGTCGACGGCCTCATCATTCTCATCACGTTGCGTCAATAAATTGATCCGAAAAATTGGGTGAAATTCCGCGCCCATCAGCACGCCCACCTTTGAAAGGCACACACATGAACGTAAGCCCACACCCCCGCACGCTCGTCTGCCTCCACCGCCTGGAGAAACTTGAAGAACTGTACCTCGAGTAGAAGATGGCATGGGACGAGAGCTCTGAGAGGGTGGGAATGGAAGCGCCCTTGGGGAATGGGGTCGAGAGGGACAGTTGGAGGAAAAGTGATCGAGGGTGGAGGGGGGGGGGTATTGGGGTAAGGCAAAGGTGACTTGGAATGGGGAATAGGCGTCCCCAAGTGGGAACAAAGTCCTGCGTCTCTTCAAGGAGCCACCGTCGCCGTATGAGGTGGCGGGAATCTCGCTTAAGCAGTCACGCCCCCTCCGTAGGGCGAAACAAAAGGCGACGGGGTGAATCACCCGCCGCCTTCGGGCAAAGGCGACGGGTTAGGTCGGGCGTGGGTCCTCTCGCTCGCGTACAATGGGGTGGCACGTAGCGCGGGGTGAGATTTGGATCGAGAAGAGCGTTTCTTCAGAGCGTCTGCCAGAGAGGGATGAAGAACACATGTACCGAGCAGACGGCATTGCTGATTCGAGAGGGACTGCCGCTCGAGCTATGATGTCACGTTTTTCCGGAGAAAGTTGGATACGGCGTGAATTGGTCCACGGTCGTCTCTCTGACAGTTTTCTTCGACGAATGATGACATCACCGACTTCATTCCGACTTATGACCACGTAACAAGTGCGGCATTTGACGATTCTGTCAAATTAAAATATAATAAAACCAAGTCTGGAGATTTCATTAAATTATTTCATTTGAACCGATGTCATAAAATTCAACGTCGTAATATTCTGTCACGTATCAAACCCACATAACAAACTCAGTGCCACTTTCTCGTGACGAAGGCGTACGAAATTTCCTGGTCTATTACCATAACTTTGCTTAAAGTATAAATTATCGACCCCGTAATTCCTCCAATGCTATCACATAATTGAATTCAAATGACAGGGATTTCTATTTCTAATTCATCTTTTCAATTGCTCATAATTTAAAAATAAAATCAATCCTTCGACAACCTCAAGGATTTAAATGCAACAATTTCAAAGCGAATCATTCGCTTTGACCAGGATGCATAATGCATATTAGTGAATGACTCAAAGTCAACACTTACTGCTGCGGTATCTCCCGCAGTTTCATGGAATTTAACCAAAAACATCAAAACAAGTGAGTTTTCGCATTATTTATTTCCGGAGGTTGACTAAAATTGCTCTTTTCCAGCATTCACTAGCCCGTGCATTAAGATACAGTACATTTTGAAATGTTCTCATTGCAGTAAAGTAAACTGAAGCGAATATCGCGGCAACTTGCATAACGTCAAGTCACGCATCTGAATCCATCCGCAGGAATGAACATCATGGTCTGCTACATACTCACTTTTTAGGCAGAAAAGAGTCACGAAGTTCTTTCTACAAGCTGTCTTCGGAAATGAAATACCGTGCTACAAATAAAATTTCCCTCCAGATACAAAACTTTGTTCACGTATGCACCGCATGCATGCTATCCGCAGCTTCTCGCCCAGTGAACCGCACATCCGCTCGCCCGAGAAAAAAACCCTACATATGCACGCTCTCCCTGTGTGTATCATAAGCGCACTCATTTCCGTAGGAAAATTTGAATATTCATGAGTCTGACGTGGGAAAAATTTGTGTGTACCGAGTTTTAATCTGCAGTCTAAGGTAACAGTGAGGTAAGAGAGCTTTACTCCACAACCCTCCCCCCCTTTCATCTTCTCTACTCCTTGTACCTCTCGCCCCGTTCCTCAGGCTCCGCTCCCTTTAAAGCAAACACGTGACTATCTCGCTCTCTCTCTCAGAGAGATAGAGAGAGAGAGAGAGAAATCCCCCTGAGAGCTCGTTGCCCTGTTTCCCGCGGAACAAGTCCAAGTCGGAGGGAAAAGTGAGGAGGATGAGGAGGAGGGGAGGAGAATCTCATGGAAGGAAGTGTTGCCCGCCTGCAGTCGACTTCGGAGGGACGTGGGGATGAAGGGAAGAGGGGCGAGGACTCGAGACTGGAGTGGGTGGAGGAAATGAGGTTTGGTTTGGAAGGATGAGGAGGAGGTTTGAGGGGGAGGGTGAGCATGGGCTCTAAAACCCCCCAGGGGAACCCGCGAGCTGTGGAAGAGAGTTGCAGGACCCGTGGAAGGAGAGGGAGTGCACGGTGCGGGGAACAGACGACTCGTTTTCGAATAAATCTTCGTGATTGCCCCCCATCTATCTGCTTCCCGTCGCAGCGAAAAACAAACACTTGACACCACCTCCTTCCCCGCCTCCCATCCTCCTCCTCCGGTGAGCCACCATCCCTTTCCCGCCGATGAGCTGGTGGAGGTCGCTCCCTGCACACTTCGGTGTCTCTCCTCCCACGCCTTCATCGGGGAGACTCCGTTTCACCTCTATGAATCAGCTAATAATTTGAACCTGGGTCGAAAGTGGAACATGTCTTGTATTTCCTCGGCGATTTTCAGTGCGAAGGGAGTAGAGTCTGGTTGGGGGGATGGAGAAAGAAGAGAGGGTGGACGGCGAAGAGGGAGAGGTGGGAGTGGCTCTCTCTGACTGGTAGTCGGCGGGAGGAAAACTTTCAATGCCGCCGTGCTCGAGTTGACTAAGCCCGGGGGGGGGGGAGAGTGGTGGGGAAACACTCGAGGTGAGGGGAGGGAGAGCGAGGCGTGAGAAAAACTGAGAGCATGCCTGAAGGCGCGTTAATAAGACTGTGAAGATGCACTCGATGGAGTTAACTTTGAAAGGCGTCCTTTACAAACAAGAAGAACACACTGACAAAGTGGTGATGCAAACTCATATTATCTGTGCGGCAACAGCAATAGAGTTTTGTTGAAGAACCGTGGTGCCTATCACAGAAGTATTATATTTCTTCATTTGGTTGCTTAATTGCATTATGCATTATTTCTAAAATATGTTTTGTCGTCAGCGTTACACAAGAGTATAATAATCCAATAACGTAAGGTTACTACTTTTTGGAAGTGTGGTTAGTTGAATGTAATGAAACGCAGATAACCTAATGGAACTGGTAAATAAGCGTTCTTCCTCAGCCGAATGCTTTTAATTCGCCCTAGGCTTAAGTAAGTGGAGCCGCAACAGGCGCAGGCATATAAGAGGAACTGCACAAAGTAACGCAGCACAAACAACAATGCATTAATTTAGAGAGAGTTTCAAGACACTGTTGAGTGCAGTATGCACTGCAGAATTACTGCTAAAATTCTATTAACTTTTTCTTATCAACTTGTTAACGAATGTCATTTGATATCATTAAGGGTTTGAATACTATACTATTCACAGCTGAACAAATCGTGCTCGAACTTACACATTGATTGTGCGTACAAGTCCTGCACCGGGAATGTGATGTGCTTACGGGCAATATATTTTCTCTAGCCTCGAGTAGTAGTAGTTTTGAGGGGAGGCGACCGACAGCTAAGGTCATTTGCGCCATAGGGGAAGGACAGGAAAGGATGAAGGGTGGAGAGAAACCCGGCGTCGGCATTAGCCTACTCTTTACGAAAGGCGCCAAGGGGTCCGCGGCTTAACGTCCCATCCGACGGACGGCGTACTCACTCAAAGTGCCCTCCACAAAGCACCTCAAGTAGGGATCGAGATACCTCTGAAAAATATTCAACACCGCCGGGATTTGAACCCGCGCCCTCAGGGTGGGAAGCCAGTACGTTAGCCCCCGCACCATCTCGATCCCCCCTCTAGCCTCGAGTTTGGACAAGTTGCGTTATGTTGCGGACATTTTTCCGTTTGTTTGAGCCATGAAATATGATTACGTAAGACGTAATGGAGAAGCTGATGGATTGAGATATAACTCTGACTGTCATTAAAATGATCTTACTGAAAGGTCATATAAGAACCCTTTCGAGGAAAGGCTTTTTCCCACAGGACCGAAATTAAGTAATAAACTAACAAAAAAACGCCTCCACAGAATCAATTTGAAGGGTTCTAGACAGTGGAAGAGTCTTGAAACTATTCGAACCTAATTATTCTCGTCGGGCCCCATAATGCGTTTTATTCTAAAAGTCCCCTTCCAGCATCCAAGCCAGGCCTTAGGGTGATATTTGATTTAGGTTTGTCGGAAGGGAATGTCTGGAAGTGTCATAGACGCTCAATACCCTAAAACTTCAAGCTTCGCGTAAAAACTTCGAGTGCCTTAGTGCTTTTATATTTATCTTTTGTCGAAGAATTACATTTCGATTTAGGATTACCTTCAAGAGAAACTTCTCGTCAAAGTTCACATGCGATCTCTGTTAGTGATTTTCAAAGCGAATGTTTCATTCGGAAAGAAATAGGATGTCGGTCATCAGCCATCTAATCACTCCTTGTTAGCCTAACGAGAGTTGGGGGTGAGAAAGCCAAGGGTATGAAACGTAACTCCTTTCCGAGGGAACAGATCGGTGGAGGTCAGCTGGAGGGGAGATGCGAAAAGTGGAGTGAAGCGGAGGTTGTTCGAAGTAATTTCGAGGGAGGAGTTGTAGGAAATGTGGGAGAGAGGAAGGAGGAGGAAGTTAGAAATGCAAGCAGGTTGACTGAGGAAGAGTGGGAAGGCGGATTGCTTGATGGAGGAGTATGGTGTAATGGCGGTGATGAGGCAGTTGAAAGTGCATCGCAGTAGATCGATTGGAAGAACGTCAACAGCTGCGGTTTCGTCAGACGCCATCTTTCAGGTAAAATTGCATTGCGGTGATCGGTCACGCAAAGTTTTCTCAGACATTTTTAATAGCATAAGAAGATGGTTTGTTCAAAGAAACATAACACGTTGTAAATAAAAATTATTATAATATTTTCCCACTTTCTAACGAATTACGTGCGCAAAATTCATCAAAGCACGTTAACCTTTCTTTTTTATGTTAATATCGTATAATAATATTTTTTGCCACTCATATGATTCACAAACATATACAACCAATTTTCAGGTATTATATTTTACAAAAATTACTAATTATAGTCGTTTAAACACTCTTACACCCACTCGGAGACAGAATTCTCATCTTACTTTAAGTTTCTTCCAGCTAACTCAAACGCTATGAATCTATACTACAAAGAGCATTCATGGAACGTTTGGCTATTTAAAAAGAACTGGGGTGTCAACTGGAAAGTCAAGTAAATGAATTGGAAAGTTAAATAAGGCAATGAAATTTTACTTCTAATTTATTTTAATAGTTTACGAGGACAATTAAATAGTGTTTTCGCTCACAAAGTATGTTATTCCCAGGATGGCATTTAAACTCGCATTAATGTGCATCCGCTTACTTTTCTAACTACCTCTGACGACATTTAGTACCACTCAAACTAGATATAAATTGGCAGTTATAGGGATAAAAAAATGAAGAGGAACGGCTGCATAGGGTAGTTATGGCTTCTAAGAGGAAATAAATCTAGCAATAACAAAAAGCATTGCACTTTTCATGAAATTAACAGTGATGTATGGAATATAATGATAATAAAGGTATTTGCCATCTTTGTTCATTAGGTAAGTGGATGTGAATCATAATTAAGGAATTAACATTGAAAAAATAAAACTCATGACGTCTATAAGAAAATCTTTCCTTATAGTGTATTCAATGTTCTAGCTCGCGTATTCAGAAGTCTTAAAGTGAGATTAGCGTTGAATTTCTTACGGTAGAGGAGGATTGAATTTCTCAATTTACTGAAGTGAAAGACAGGCAGCTTAAGAAAACTTTGCCTAATGGAGATACCGTGAAAGAAGGACTGGAGCGCTATGGGGATGACTTTGCAAGAATGAGCGGGATTCGCCATGATTACGTGTTTTGAAACCAATTAATTCCCCGAAGAAGCATCACTCTTGCCTGTTGGGGGATTAAAACAGTGTTAGCTCTTTTCTAGTATACCCCGAATATATTGGATACAACTCTGATGATGCTACCATTTTTTTTTTGAAAGAGAGTGTCCAAAAATAACGAACAGAGGGAAAGAGACGTTAGGCAAAACCTTGATTAATATTGATTCACAATTTTTTACTATGGCGTTCCAACTTTATGGGCGAATAATTGAACTTTTGACTACTGAATTGATTGTTTGGGAACCAAACTGTATTTTTAGAATGGATGAATCCTATATGATCCAGCTAAGCTGGAAAAATGAGATTATAATGAAAACTGCTCTTTTATTGCAAATTTAGAATTTTTTCTTACGCTCACTAATATGACACCTATTTTAGCAAACAAATCGAAGGGAAGTCCATGAATAGCTCATTTTTGAAAATACCCCACGCGTTGACATATTATCATTAAAAAAACTAATTAATGCCCAGAATATTTTTTTCTGAACCTGTTAGATCGCCAAGAATGAGCATTACTACGGTGAACCGTATAGCGGTGACACTGCGGCTCAGAGAACGAAAGGGTAAATGGGTGTGAGATGAGGAGAGGGATTAGGGCAAACCCGTAAGGCGACGAAGGGCCGGAAAGGGAGTCAAAGTGAAGAATATTCAGAAGGGGCCGGGAGAGGTTCTCGTGCTGTGCTGGGCGGAAATGAACGAATGTTAGAGAGGTTTGGAGCCCGCTTATTAGCGACGAAGGCGGGAAGTTAGGGTGGCTGATCGGGAGGAAGTTCATGAGGACGGAAATGGTAGAGAGAGAAAGGGGGTGATGGCAGGAGGAAAGCCAGCCGAGGAGAAAATCCACCCAAGAAAGTGCGGGCAAGGGGACAGTGGGGGGGGGGGGTCGAACGCCTAGGTCTTAGAAGGACGAAGGAAGCGAGCCAGGGAAAATCACGTTCGATGGATCGTAAAAGCTTTTTGCCACGTCATACACCTTTGTGGAAGCCATCCATTAGATTAATCCACCTGGGTGGATGCAGATTACTGCTTCCGCTCAAATCCATGCCTTTGATGTGACTGCTTAACAAAGGGAGAGTGCGGTGGGTGGACGACGGAAAACCGAAGGAAATAACTGCGTGCACTGTTAATTCAAACCGTGGTAAATTAAACCATCAACACCAATGCCGCACCGTGCAAGCCACCTAAATGGGATGAGTGTCCACGAAAATGATATTTTTTCTTTTTTCATTAAATTCACTGAAAGCTTTATTGTGTTGCGCGGATATTCTACCGCTACACCAATACAGAAACAATTGTGTTATTATTACTTCTACTAAGTCCAGTCTTTAAATTCACCGATACCGATAAAAATTTTGCGTATTTGCATATAGAATATGCAATAAGAGAAATGATATTACTATTAATGTTGAGCTATATATATGGTTAGTACTGCATAAATTTAATTAAACAAAATATATGGTGTATAATTAATTGAAGCAAGATAATCTATTTGAATATTCACATCTGTATTTTGGAGCAATACTATTAGTCTAATTAGTATTATACCAAATAGCTCAATTTCGTTTACCAACAATATTGACTTAAAACATGGACGGTTATTTCAACTTGGTGATCATAAAAATTCCTTTATTCGTAGAATGAAAGACGACGGTAGAAAAAAAGACATTTTTGATGCGGCAAAAATAAAGATAAGAAAGTAGATAGGACAATGCCCATTAAGTTATTACTTTGTAACGTAATGTAACAATTTCAGAGAGTAAAAATCATCCGCCTTGACCGGGATCCGAACCTGGATCCCGTTCTATATGGCCCTTGTATTTCAATGTATGAGTAGTACAGTATATTGGAAGAACGTAGTGTTTGATTTGTATAGTAATCGTAATGTATTATGTTTGAGAAATGTGTTCGTCCAGAATTTCAGTTTTTCACTATAAGCGATTTTTTCTCAGAAGATTTCCAAGGTTAAGCTTTGTTATTATGTTTGAATACATTTATAATAATATTTATGTATTTATCAAGGATTCCGGTTATGGTGAATGATTTTTATACTCAGAAATTGTTGCATTGCAATGAATATTAGCGTATAACTCCGTTAACAGTTACCGTTGCGGCATCTCCTGAAGTTTCTTGGAAGTTGTTACTCTTCTATTCGGCAGGTGAATTACATAAGCATGGTCTCTGGTGGAGAAAATGTTTGCCTGAATTCAGTGACAAAAATAGATGATTGGAGAATTTGAATTCTACATAGTATAACTCCGTATTTTAGTTTTTGGTTAATATTTTTATATCGTTGTAATTGTGAAATCGTCATGAATTTCAGCTACTCAAAAATAAAGGGAATGATTTTAGAATGTATTTTACTCCCTAAAAACATTTTGCGGATAATTTCTTCATAAACGCATAAATATTATTATAAAAATATGTAAAAAATGTAACAAAGCTTAAACTTGGAAACCTTCTGAGAAAAAATCGCTTGTAATGAAAACCTAAAAATCAGGACGAACAAATATTCTCAAAAATAATATATTATGAGTACTATAAGAGTAATACTACTCGCACATTGAAACACAAGTAGCATATAGAACGAGATTCGGGTTCGAATCCCGGTAAAGAAGTAAAATTTTTTTACACTCTGAAATGGTTGTATTGTAGTGCACATTTAGCAGATCATCACGTTAAAAGCTACTGTCGGGGCATCTCCCGCAGTTTCTTGGAAATTGCCAAAGGTGAAACACTCCTAGTGTTTAAGGTTGGCTTTAACTTCGTGAAATGTGTCGCCTCACGCACGATTTTATTTCCGGTATTTCGTCACAAAATCTTGTTCCTTTAAAGAACAAAGTAACTTATCTGATAGGATAATTTACAATCCTAAATTCTCCGTATTAAATATTTTGATCCTTCATTTTCTTGAAGAGTATATTAGTGTAAAATAGTGAATTATAAAATGACGTGTAGAGCAGATACAAGTAAATTACTAGCTGTTAAATAAAGATATGGCTGAACGATTGATAAAAGAGAAATATTTGTCATGGTAGGAAAACGCTTCCTCTATACATATGAACCCAACAGTATATACTAATTCTAAACAATTAAATTTACTAAGGAGTCAATATTTATAAACTCGGTGATTACTCAATTTGATTTACGTGCAATATAAGAGAATACTACCAGGTCCACTCGCCACTCAATCACATATCCTATCCCATTAAGTTTCCAGAAATACCATATGCTTTATCTATAAATCGTCCGCTAAGACTTTTCCACTCCTCCAAACTGGGATCAATACATACGCTCTCATATACCAGAAAAGATATTTCTGAAAAAATACCGAGATATATTTGAGAGCGGAAGCAAAGAACATTAATCTTTGCGGCCGTTTTTACGGATGCAAGGCATCTACGATTTATCACTGACTGCATTGACTCAGGTACTATTTGATTAGTAATGCCGGCCATAAAATAAATCAACTTCGCGCGTCGTCACATCTGGAAACCGAGCCGAATTGGTTAGACTTGAGAGACGGAACTCAGAATCGGAAGTTCTGTTTCAGTGGGAAATTTGGAGAATATAATTTGTCCGTCACTGGCGATTGTAATCGTCTGACCACGGTAGAAATATCAGTTATTCATTAATTTCAATACCAATTAATTGATATATATATCATTATCAATCATTGTACGCTTTCATGATAAAATATAAAAACTATATACACTTTCTAAGCGTTTGCCGCAATAATAATGAATTGAAATTACAAACTGGAGGAAATGAATTGGAATATGGATATTGAAAATGGTATGAATGAGAGTCAAAGGGGTTATTATGGTATCTCAAATTGCAATGGAAAATGAAACGTCAAAATATTTCATATTCTAGAAATTGATTCCCTTCAGGAGTTAAGTTACTGTGATTGGATAACAGATGAGTCACCTAAAAGTAATCCAAGCTAGAGAATAACTGTGAATGACGCTTATATTAAATATTAATCATTGCGTATTTTCCTGAAATCCACACCTGACTAGTGAGACAGGGTATGTTAGGTAATCCACTGCTAACTAAATTTAGTAATTTGCACATTTAAGTGCGATGTGTATCGATATAAAGTAATTTACGAAGAGATGAATTAATAAATAAAACAAAACGACGAAAAATACTTTACAAAGATATAGTTTTATGCCCGTGATATTTTCTCAGTGAAATTCATGATGTCTTATTACGGCAACGGCGAGAAATGTACTGTGAAACGAATTAGTAAGAACTTTACCACTTTTAATCTTTTATCTTGCAGTTTATAATTATTGTTATCAAAACCGTATTAATTTTTGAACAATATACGAGGGTCATCCGGAAAGTAGTACCCGTTCGTGAAATAAAGACACAAAAGTAAATATTAACAAACATAAAAAATTTTATTTGAAAGAGGATACTTTAAACTACTTCTCAACATAATCTCCAAGCAAATTAAGGCATTTGTCATAACGTGTGACAAGTTTCTGTATTCCTGCTGCATAGTCCTTCGCCGCCAGCTCATTGAGATACGCGAGGGACCCATCTTGCACAAATTTTTGCATAATGCAGATGGTGTTTAACAATTTCATGAACAATTGTTCGAGAAACATTGGGAAAATGCTCACAGATGTCATCAATTGTGACGCGCCGATCGTTCCTCACGAATTCGTCAACTGAGCTCACCAGTTGGTCTGTAATGACAGACGGTCTCTCCGAACGCTCATCGTCGTGTGTGTTCCCCCTCCCCATGTTGAAGTTGCGACACCACCGCCGAACAGACGACTCGTCCATTACATTGTCTCCATACACCTCCTTTAATTGGCGATGAATATCACATGGGCGAACGTTTCTTGCATTGAGGAATTTAATCACTGCCCTCACTTCACAACTGGCGGCGTTCTCAATTTTTTTAAACATTGTAAACAATCACAGAAACAACACAGGCAATGCTAGCGTCACGCAACTTGGCTCAGAGAAGGCAGACAAGCCACTGAAGCTATCTGACCTCGTCCAGCGGCTACTCGCGTCGTCAGCACTTCATGCGGCACGAACGGGTACTACTTTCCGGATGACCCTCGTACTTTTACGTTAAACGAAAATACAACTTATGAATGAAAAAATATCTAATTGACAGCCATAATCAATTTATAACTAGTATTTATAATATATTGACGTTATTAAACGAACTACTGATACCATAGACAATGCGAAATTAAGTGGTTTCATTAATTTGTGTGATGTAAACCTATAGAGGATTCAATTCTTATTTATTCATTGTTTGGAGACACTCTTCAAAATAATAAATTATTATGATAAACGCTGTTGAAATTAAAGATTAGAATTTGTAGTATTTATAATTTATTTAATAGTACCAAAAAAATAATTATTTTCGGAGCGAAACACGGTATATATGGAAACACATATCCACTTCTTCACATTTCTTTTTCTAGAACTAGTTATAGATCATGTAGTTACATTTGTTAAAATAAGATTACATATATTGTACGCTTGTAATAATATATACTTTTGTTTTCTTCTTCTAGTCTTCTTTAGTGAAATCCCTTGAGGCGGGAAAATTGGTGTTTGGGCAATTCCCGCATTTTCCTATCCTTTCCAATCCGCTGAAGATGACCCCATTGTATCATATTCCAATCTCTTGAGCAAGCAAAGCAAAGCCCAAGGCTTACATTGAGAAGGGCAGCAAAATCCTTTTGAGATTGGCAGACGAAGGTAATATCTCGAAGGCTATTTACAGGGTGAAATCTCCAGGTCGCATCCCTTATAGACTGCTCTTAGAGCGTTCGGATTTGATTCATATAACCTAGGGCCAATATCTATATATAATGCTAAATCCGCCTCTGAATAGAAGATAACAATATTGCAAAAAATAATTTCATAAAGCCTTATTGAATAGTGAAAATTGATGCTACAACCCGTATGCGTATACGACCAGCATAAAATTATGCATGGGTATACCCAAAGAGAAACCTTATTGTTATTTTTTCTAATTTAAAATTTAAAATTGATACTGATATTCGCCCACTTTGTATAGGTCGCTGTAATGATAAGGGTTAATAAGGTAAATAGGGTTATACAGAAGCGAATTACAGCACATGCCACTTTCTAAATATCAAAGGTATAATTTGAAATCAAACACCTTGACACATGGTGACAATACTCGTAGGAGAAAATCATACCTTTATCTTAAGGATGCACCATATTAAAGATAATAAAATAGGCATAGAGTTAAAGAAAACACCCACACCATCATCTAGTTTGAAAGGATATCATCATCACCCGTCATTCAAATATTTTCTGAAACAAAATAAAATTCTCGATGTCAATCGTGTAAACATAAACTTATACTGATCTTGGTTTTTCCCTCAAGCGTTTCGGTATCATATCCATGCATAGTCGATGGCTGTTTTAACACACACAACAATAAGTCATACAGGTCGATTTATCTGCAATCTCGACTGATATTGAATCATGGCGCGTGTCAATTGGGAGGATATTATCGGCCTTCAGTAGTTTCTTTTACGCAAATGGAAAATAATCCAAATGTTTACAATAAGATAACAGATTACAACACTCTACGACATGATCGTCTCAAGCAAGTGTATTCATAATTTATTTTATTCGGTATTGTTAAACAAATGGTCCGCCAAAAAATTATAACATTATTAAGTTGCTGTTATGCATTCAGTGTGAGCGTTGACGCCATTTGATAAAAATGTGCAAAAAATAAACATTAAAAATTTTGTTCAATTTGGATTAAATTAAGTGAGTCTAAACAGAGTGAGGTTAAGGTTAGCAGGTAAAAAAAGAAGCCAACGTTAAGCATACGATATAAAAAGTGGAATGGGTAACTCATGTCGAACGACAGGAAGGAGTAATTTATTTTATTGTTTGACGTTCGGGCATCTAGTGTCGTGTTAGGCGAGCTTGAGTAATATTGCAGGGCATAGGACCCTTTTCTTCGTTAAAACAACACTGGAAAAGCAGTCGCTATAGTCAAAACGGTATAGGAAATTAGAAATACCTAGAGTAAACTTTATCGATTGGTGTTATACAACTTTAAATTAAAGTTACAGCACCAATGAACATTAATCAACTGTTTAGATTAGCTGACCTGTATTTTACCTTTTTCAATTTGAAGATCGGATGAATTACCATTATGATACTCAGTATTAAATGCAGTTGATAACCTTTAATCGTCTAAAATTATTCCTTTTCTGTTGAACTTTATATAAACTGTTGAAATTTATAAAAATATTGTTTTTTAAATTAAACTTAAATGGAAAGAATCTAGTACATTCTAATTCATATTAAAGAGACTTGTTTGAAACAAAACTTTGCATTCATCTGTTTTTTCTTCATTTCATCCGCTAAACTAAAATCGCTTCGCAAAATATTGTCAATGTAAGATTAATTTAAAATGAACTCAATTAAGCAATGAATGTATTTAGATTGGATAATCACTAAAAATTATTACATTTATAGCAAAAGTATTTAAGTAAATATTGGCAGTGGTAATTTCTAATGGGCTGAGAAAAATAGCATTAACTAGGTCATTTATCACAATACCAATTATAAATGAAAAATAGGGGCATAGAAAGAAACAGTGTCTGAACGAACCAACTCCGAGATATATAAAAAATATCTTACATGTATATAAAATATATCCTCTTGATGTATAAGAAATGCATTAATTTGAAAATTCTAAATTAAATGAAAAAACGTTCAAATTTATCGAACATCTTTTTGAATCCTGCCTTTTCACAATAAAACAAAATCTAGTGATTTTATTAAATAATAAACTTGCTTCCTTGTAATTGGCATGAAAATATACTTGCTTGTAATTCATTTCACTTTAATCAGAAATCGTCATAACCTTTTAGAATTCAGTAAAATGAATATGTATTTGATAGAACAGGTCATAAGTGTTACTACCCTATCAACTCTCCTGTTTTATTCGCACTGAAAAGCAAAGTGACACGCCATTACTCCTATTGTCACACAGGAGAGATAAATTAAACCACAGGCGTGGAATACCTTTCTCGGATATAGATTTAACTCAAGCGTGACGCCTTTTCTTCCGATTTTCGTAAAGAAATATCGATATTTACCCTTTTAGAAAAAAAATGAGCGCAGTAGAGATAAAAATTTTCCAAGTAAACAGTTCTATTCCTCGAAGCAAGATTTCCAGCCGATGGCTAAGGCCGCCCGGGCGCACCGGTAACGTCTCAATTGAACCGTCAAAAACGCTGCCTCTTTGGATCATCTTTTAAGTCATCTGATGCCAAAATATTCAAGTTCTCGCATGTCAGCGAGCAAAAACGGGAACAAAAGTAGTGGTGACAAAGGCTGTCAAAGAAAACTTTACAGCGGATCGATTTTAAAATATTTTTTTCATTTGTTTAGTTATTAATATCTCCCCCTAACCGAAAAAAATCGGCTTTGTAACACAAGGAAAGAAAAATATCCAACAATCAGTCAGCAGATGAATAAATATTCGCTTGGTAAATATACGAGAGAGAGAGAAGGCTTTCCGAGCGGCTGGTCTTCAAATTAAGGAAAAGGAAGGAACGATTCCTGGAAATGTGAGAAGTGTACGGACCAGGGATGTAGAGATATTTTCTGGTAAATAGAATCATGGAGCAAGGGACACAACAGTCGAAGTTTTTTAATGTTTATTTATATCCTGTCAAAGTATATCCGCAATATTTTGCGTCCGCCGCGGTATATTCACTGACGACAATGATTCTACTTGAAACCATTGAGTTCTACGCAAAATTCGATAATATAAACATAAAAATTATTTGGAAACAATTGTGTGTTAGAGCAATTTTATTTCATGGAAAAGGAAATAATAGGCTTCAAAAAGCTAAATGGAAACGAGTGAATTCCATTTTCCTGCCATTAACGAGTAAGATTTAACATAGTGACCTTATATTTTTTTCGGGAGAACACCTAAAAATTGCGGAAATATGATAAAATACTTAACCATTATCACAATAAATGCCGATATTTGCTTTTAATTCAACGCCAGTTAAATATAAAACAAAAGAATTGTAATATAAACCAAATCTATTTCATGAGTTGAGTGTTCGTAATGAAAATTATTTCATAGTTTAACTTTATTCTTTCCTTCCCCCACGTTCATAAAAAAGGGGGCTTAACCTTTGCGAAAGAAGGTCAGAAATAAAGTGTACACATCGTCATTACTCCGAATGTAAACTTATGTACGCTCCCACAACCCTATACAAGAATCATATGCGAAGATAGTGAAACAATTAGCCACGCAAAAAATAAACATCCATCACCGCATGGTGCATTTGAAAGGGTAATTATTCATTAGAAACCTGAATAATTTGAATTCAAGACGCAACTGTGGAGAAATGATAAGGTGCATCGGCTTATGAAACAGGTGAGAGTGGTGGGAAAAAAGAGAAGCGGGACAAACCGGGAGGGAGGTCATTCATTCTAGGCATTCGCTAAAGTGCATTTCATTTCCATATTCGCATATCCGAACTCAAATTACTTTTTTCGAATGGGCTACTTTGTTGTAGTGCCCTTTTGGTTCGAAAGAAAGGAACTCCCCTTGAAAATATGCATCCGGCGGTGAACAACAACTTTTTCCATTACCCTGACCCTTTTGTTTTCACCGCTATCACACAGGAGCGGGGCAGGGCGGGAGGCAGGTGCTCGGCCGTTGACAGAGGGAAGGATCCATAGAGGGCGCGGGAGCGGGGTACAGAGCCGAGGTGAGGTCGGGGTTAGGAGGCGAAGGGGGTAGCGGAGGGGGAGGGAAACTGGCCGGGCACGGGAGTGCGGGCGACGTGATGGGCAAGACGGCTGACGGCGGCGCCGCAGGGGGAGAGGTGTGGGTGGCTTGACGCCAACGGCAGCGCGCACATTTGAAATTCAAAAGAGTATCGCGGAGCGAAATTCACCGCGGAGCCTAGAGGAAAAGTGTGGAGGGAGGGAGGAAGGGCGGGGAAGGTGGAAAAAGAATTGAAAGAGGCGAGTGTGCAAAAATGCAGGAGGTTGGCTGGCATGGGATATGCAGGAGAGGAGCCGAGGAGAAGAAATGGGAACGCCGGAATCCTGTACGGGTGGCGGAAAAGATGATGGAGTTGGATGGTTGTTCGCTCCGAGGAGCCTTGAGTGAATTATGGTACCAAAGTGAGGGAAGGAGTAGGGAAGGAATAGGATGCGGGCCCCGGGAGGTTGCAAGGTTTTCACAAAAACGAACAGGAGAGAGATAAAGACCTTGGCGACAGACGCGGTGAACTTTGAACTAAAGGCGATTCAACAGTAACTTGGCCTCGTACATATGTCTTGGTCAATCAGAGCTAAGTACATCTCAGTGCAGATTTAAATCAAAGTAAAAACAAACCCATTAACGCCGGCAAGATTTGGAAGGGGTGAATTTCCTTCAGTGGTTTGAAACTAACGTTAAAGTGGGATCTAATCTTACGAAGGTTTTTCATCTCTAGAGTCACGAGTGGGAAAAGATAGTTAACGCTGTCAAATTTCGTTTCTCTTTGAATTTGGCTCGAGGATTAAATCAGTTTTGTGCGGAGGAAGACGAAAAAGTGATTAGTTTGCATTTTTCAATTGACGTCCAAACGGGAATAGATCAGTGACAGGTTCTAAGTTCGGAATTTACTGCCGTTTTTCCGAAAGTTTTTTTCCTTTCAAGTTTTGAATTTTTGATCCATACAATTTGTACTTTCAAGGAGCTTTATGAAAACGGACTGACGAACGCATCGAGAGTTAATTACACAACAGAGCTGCTCCAGTTCTTCTGTGGGCCATAATTAAATTTTAATTAAAAAAATGTCGACACTGCCCGAATTTGTGACCAGTCATTGTTTAAAAAAAGGAGTAAAATATGCTGGTGAACCCAATTTCTTTAACAAATATTGACCATTTAGGAATATTTTATATCGAATTTTTTAGAAGCTTAAAATTAAGATAGCAATCAAGATTAGAATTAGACAATAATCAAGTGGAGGAACTGAACATAAGAAAGATAAGTGTGATGCCTGGAAAAAATACGTGAATACAGGTTTTCACAAATCCGTTAGAAGCTGCGATCTGCTGGAAGCAAAAATATGGATGAAATTATTTGCCAACGATCCTGGACACATCTGTTCTTGTTCAGCGGGCATAAAAAACACTCGGAGCCATGTTTCGGCGACATCCGGTATATTCTCTAGAAATTTCACCTCGGAACTGTTTTGTTTCTAGTTTCACAAATGGGCGGTCAACCTTGCAAAGTAGCTGTAGGCGTTTCTGTAGCTTCAGTGGAAGAATCAACGCATGTGACAAAATGGTTCAGACTTCTCTCAGAAGATGAGGAGATACTATTTTTAAGTATAAGTTATTCGAAGGGAATGTGTTAAGTCCACTGCTTGTTAGTAACCAAGTTCTAAATTTGTTTGCGTCAACATTGTATACACGCGATTCCCGTCAATAAGAGGATGGTAAAAAGAATGCTTTTATATTACTTTTCTCTTTGGAAGGTTCTGTAAAAACAATATTAGTTACTTAAATACATTTTTTTATCATTCTCAGGGTATACAAACATAACATAAAACCCAATACTTTATCTGCCGATACAATTGAAGGTAAATAATGGACGATGTATTTTTAAATAATTCAACGTTACTAGTCACACTAAAGCATAACATTCATTCATGGTAAAATAAATAGGTGGAAACAGAATCATTTCATTAAATTTTGTCTTGTATTCTAGAGCAACTTATTTGAATTGACTGTGTGTATATCAAATTAATACCAATGTGGTGCGTTGAAAATTAAATTATTTGATTGAGATCAGAATTGTTCTTTATCAGTTAGGATTCCCTTCGTTGTCTCAGAATTTTGAAAAAGACAGTGGCATATTCTAAGGAACTATTGACCGAAGAAACGTGTGGGTATTTGCAGGTGTTATTACATTGATTACTTGATGACTTTCACCTATTCATTCTCAACTGTAGATTCTCTCGCCATTGCTGGCCACGCCATAGACTATATCATCTGTGATAAAATAAAGAATTCAAATCCCATGTGTGCATACTATGACGTTAAATTTATTAACGCGCGTGATCCAATTAAATTTACTACTATCATTCCTCCGGTTCCGTTGAAAATGGCCCTTTCATCATTTCGTCCCTTTTTAATTAATTACGCTGCAGCATTGGTATGTCTGCAGGTGAGCACCTTTCGTTAATATGTTAATTCCCTTCAATTTTATCTTCGCAGTTCGATGAATCGCATATGATTCGTTGCTTTATCATTGTGGTGTGCATTAAGGGGATCGGAAGTGCTGGTCTCTCCCCGACACCCACATGGATCCCTCGCATATCGGATGCATTAAAAACCCATTGGAAACATTCAATATCTCAACTCAACCGTAACACTCGCTACGTTACCGCAGGGACTGCGAGCATTCTAACCGACAAACACGGCCTTGTATAAATATTCGAAAAAATCCAGATTCCATATAGAAACACACCCAGTAGCCATAGGAACAATACGAACTCTATTAAATGCACTATGAGGAAGGCAAAAATATTTTGAAAGCTCCTTCATTAACTTTGAATTACACATCCCGATCCAAATCAAATATATGGGAAATACCCTGAGGGAGTTTGGGCAATTTTATCAAAATTCTTAGCAAAGAGAAAGAATGATGGGAGAAAGAGCAGTGCTACACACACTTTTATTCAAGCATATTAGTTCTATTTTATAGCATTATTTAGCAATGATATCGTCTTCGGAAAGGCGGGTATAAATTGTTGACAAATATATTACGCAGCTTGGAATATGGAGAGGCGTTATAATGTTCACTTAATTGTTTCGTAATTTATAACCATCTTGACTCTATGATTTGTGCACAATACGGAATAATCAATATCACGTTTCGAAGAAACTGCGTGACAAATAAAATTGGATGACTTTAGAACATCAGGGTTAATTATTGATAATGAATATGGGTGTACCAATTTTTCGAAAAAATTAAGCTCATCGATGTAACAAAATATTGCATTTTAATGTTGGTCCACAATCCCTTAACAAAACATCCAACAGTCAATCTAAAATATACCACATTTTAAACGCAATAAAACATATGAGAGTATTGAAATGTGAGGATTAAATGAAGGCTGTCTACCAGTGGTTTCCTTTGTTGTCATTTAAGCCCCATGGAATATGTTTTCATTAATTGATGGTTAACCATTCAAGGGATATTTTGGATGAACACAGACTAAACATTCCATTGGTTCATGTAGCAAGAAACAACCTTACACCCCAAAGTACATAGAACCTTTCTTCAATACCGTGCACTAATTAATGTGCATATCTTCTGTGACATAATTAACGAAGAATTCAAAAAACTTGGATGCTTCTTTAAGCAATCACCACCACATACCACACTATTATTTAGGAAACCTGGTTATTGAATAACAGACGAAAATAACTACTACTTGATAAAATGTATGACATTAAGGAGTGAATTCCTGGAATTAGGATATAAAAAATATTGCAAAATATGCATATTTATACAGTATTACTACTATTAAAGTATTATTATAAGTACTAATGCTATTAAAATGTCCAATATTGATACAAAAAGTTGGCTTAGTGATTAATAAAAAGACATTTTTGGCATTGTTCGAGTACTTGTAGATATGTGAATAGGAATAATACAATATACTAAGGATAGTTATGAGGAATTATCGTGTGATTTCCATGGTTGATTAATGTGTCATGTAGCATATTACAAAGTACTGCATGGTTATAGAATGACACAGACAAATATTTTTTGTAATAAACAATCAGATTTAAGTACTTTAAAAATATAAGGGAAAAATATAAAAAATACGCAATAAAATAAATTCCAAACTTGAATTTAAAATTTAGTGAGAAAACATGAAAATGTTTGAGGGGTGTAGTGGCATTAGGTGAACAGATGAGGATATGCGTAGAATTGGGATTGAGAGGGGGAAATGTGATAATTCGTGTCTTAAAATGTATTTTGAAAGTTAGTCGTACTAATGTAGATAGATGCTCATCTGCTCCAAGAAAACATTAAATAGGAGTTGATGGTAAAAACCTTTTCAAAATCCGAATATTAAAGACGTGGAAATATAAGCAAATACCCATTATGCTTTCACCAAATAAGTTTTCTGATTGGATTTCATTTTTAAATAGCTAAGTAAGCGTGTTTCTAGCGTTATAATAGTTTGTCATTTTACTAAAAGAGACAAAGAAAAATTTTCAAAAATAAAATATTTAGGAAACCACTGGTGCAATTTTTATTTAAATGTATAATAACTATTTGCCCTGCGTGAATTGTTCGAATTACTTGCTCAATAGTATACCAAAAAGATTTAAACAAAAATCGAAGACAATAAAGACTTTCAGAGATGGAGAGAAACACTTCTTTTCTAGAAATAGAAAAATTCTTATCTATGGCCCCTAAGGATCTAGGATTAAAAGTACCTTTCAAAGTTTGTACTTATTCATTATATGCAAAGTACATGACTCATTTTTTATTGTTGGAATACGACAAAAGATCTATCGCTGCAAAGAGGATTCAAATCTAGTCTCATAGCATACACGAAACCAACATAATACCCTTGAAATATGAAATATTCGGCTGCGGCATTCAATTTGTACTTCGTGAACATTAGTGTAACAAGAAGCATAGCTGCTTGTAGAAAAACACGAGAGGTAAGGGAGTACATATTTTTTATTACTGTTTATAAATACAAATAACGAAGGGAAGGAAAAACGTAATCAAATGCGTTATAATCTTTCCTTGGCATTCATATCATAAATTTATACCTTTATAAATCATTTATTTCCCTGGATATAATTCAATAATTTACTACCGAAGTATTCAAAATATACATTTGCTCAGCTGTAGCAATAAATAATCGGTCATTCTCCCAAATTACGAACAGCACGATACAAAAATAAATGATTCAATGCAACTCCTTTAGTATTCTCCCAAAATTAATACGCAGTTCCCCATATTTCTTCCTTAGCAACACCTCTGGATGTCCTTTTTGCCCAAGATCCCACCCTTTTGGACGTGACAATCCATTTTCCACTTTTTTTCAAATGCGTCGTGATTCATATTTCCCGCCACGCATTTATAAACTATCCTCCGTTAATCACTAGGGGACCTTCCATAAAACAAACAAATGTACTTACAAGCACACGTATTCGTACATACGTCACAAGCGCACACACACAATCCCCGGCGCTCCTTCTGGCTGGAGTGTAATCAAACCGCAACCGCCTGCCGTGAAATATGCGCGCCTTCACCTTCTCCTTTCCGCGCGTGTTGCCACGTGCTACGCGGGGAGCGGCTCAATTTGCCCCGTACCAACCCATGCGTAACATCCCCACACTCCCCATATTATTTCCGGTCTCATTTCGCCGGTCGGGATAAACAAGAAAGTCGCAGCGAGGGACGGGTTAAAACGGATGTTTATGCACGCGTAGGGGAGTGGTGTATCGCCGGTCGCCCCTTTGGGAGGGAGCATTGAATATTGGGGGCGGGGGGGAGTAGAGAGGGAGCAAGCAGCGGGAAGAAGCGGGGGAGAATAATGGCCAGTGGAAAGGGGAGGCGGGAAAATGAGCGCGGCGAATCAAACGAGACGAGGGGACGAAAAGGAAACATTTGTTCTCACTCGCGGCCGGGCCCGTGGCTATTTTGAGTGGTCATTTGTATGCCCCATTGGATAATTACATAGCGGCAGAAATGAAGGATGGAGAAGTACTCTCCCCATTTCCCCATGCTCAAAGGAAGTTTTCGATCGATTCATTATTTGACCTCTCGTTATAACTCTGAGACTACTCCCACCACTCTGTTTAAGAAGCGACAGATGGCAATAAATACACATCACCTCGATGCTGTCTGATTGAAAAGGGGTCACATGGACTCGGGGATGAAATGAATTAATGATGAGAAAAATATAACAAAAGATATAAGTGATCAAGGAATGATTGATTAGTTGAATAGCTTGACTTGTGACTGACTTGTGACTATGTTTTTGGAGAGTAACATCATTTTAAGCAGACGTGTACTAA